>NC_043988.1:21536738-21731738 GCF_902150065.1 Myripristis murdjan
GTGTTCAGACTGCTAAAGTGGCTGCTGTCTTAAAGCTTGTTGGTTGAAAGGTCTCATTGACCTATTACACACCCTCATGGAAAGGTCAGAAGAGCTTATCTCTGCATGCACGTACACACACACACACATACACACACATGCACAGACAGATACACACATACACATACACAGACATACACACACACACCGTCTTATTAGCCTCCTTACTAGTCAGCAGAGGAAGGGTATAGGAAGGAGAAACAAAAGACTCTTCACTCTTGACTTTTTCGCTCACCAGCCCTCCGCACTCATTGTACTCTTGCTGCCACCTATCTGTTCGCCCATTTGCATTTCACCTTTCCTCCCTCTTTCCAAGGCCTCTTCTCTTCTCCTCTCTTCTCTTCTCTTCTCTTTTTCTCCTCTACTCATCCTCTTCTCTCCTCTCTGCTGCTTCCCTGTTTTTCACCCAGCTGTAGACAGGGTGTACGACTCTGGATTATCTGTGGCTTGTTCCACCAGGAGAGGCAAAGAGGCAGACAAGCACAGCACAGAGTGCAGTTACCAAACATCGCTCTCTGAGAGGGGGAAGCATAAATCACATTACAGCATTACATTCTGAGGAAAGACAAAAGAAGGAAATAAGGCTGTGAGTGAGAGAACGAGAGGGGAAATGAGAAAAGGTTGAGAGGGTGAGAGAATGGAAGCAAGAGGAGAATGAGATTAAAGAAAGAGAAAAGGGTTAATGAGAGAGAGATGCAAAGACTTTCCTGTTATATCATCCAACAGCAGAAGCAAGGGGCAAACCAGCACACAGTGCAGTGCGGTGGAAGTGCAGTTCTCGCTTTCTGTCTTTGTTGGACATGCGTAGGCAAACTCTTACAGTAGCCTACATGTTGCGGTATTTTGTAAGAGAAATGTCAAGGTAGTGCAGAACAGTGCTCTCCTCGGTGCGGTGAGTATGTTCCAGTCAATAGCACAGCACATTTTGGTGTCCACTCTTCAGGTGCCAGAGGTAACTAGATATACAATCAGCTGCACACAAACAGCACCCACACAGAGCGCTGCGGGACTGTGCTTTCACCTGAGACTTTGAAAGACAGCTAGCAGCACACAGAGAGAAAACTGTTTCAGCACACACCAATAGACATTTCTGGTGCTGATGGCCTGGCTGAGAACCCACTGAGCACCTGAAAGCATTTACACCAGCAATAATAAATTGCTGACCCCTCACCCTGTCCTAAAACTGTTTTTTTTTGTGGTATCTGGATATTCGACTGCGATGTAATGATACTAATCAGTGTCCTAAAGCGTGGCTCAGCTGTATTGTTGTTTTCTTGTTGTTGTTGTAATGATACTAATCAGTGTCCTAAAGCGTGGCTCAGCTATATTGTTGTTTTCTCCTAGCATGTGGTCCGGGCCAGCCTGCCTCCCTCACCTTATAAAAGCTTCAGTCACTCCCACCACACCTGTGTATCACTGCACAGTGGCAGGCTCGCTAAAGTGAAACAACATCTCCGAGGCAAGCGGTGCAAAGCCAAATAAACAAAATCAAACCAACCCAGTCTCCTAAAAATTACATTCCCATACAAATAAACATCTTAATTATGTTTAGAGAGAAACATATTTTGTTGCCGGTTACATTTCAGTTTACTTTTGTTTGCGATATATCACAAATGCATTTCTAATCCCGTTCCCATACCACTAATCAACATGTCTTGTTCCCATACAACTAAATTGTATCCTCAGTTATGTCAAAACATAATTTTCTATGTTATAGAAAATCTTCAACATATCTTGTGTATCATGTACTTTAGGCTCAAACATTGTAGCCGGTTTCATTACCTTTAGCCACCAAAACTACTAGGTTACGGTTAGAGAAAGGTTTGATTTAGACATAAAAACCACTTGGTTAAGGTAATGTAACCTAACATACACAAAAAAAGAGCACCACTGTTGCTTCACACTGGACTCAAACTCAGGTCGTCTGGGTGAAAGTTGGTTGTTTGACCCATCCACCACCCCAGCTCTGGTTAAAAACAGGTCAAAGTTCTTTTTCTTTCCTGAGGACTTTTCTCCCGCAGTAAGTCTCCATATAGCTGGGTTTGTTTCAACTGCCTGGATGGCGAAATACCTCAAGTACTGTAACAAAAAATGTACCATTTGATGACTGACACTATTAGCATGGCAGATGTAGCAGAAGTAAGTGACAGCGCATGTAGGATTTTTTTTTTTTTTTTTTCTCGCTAATAGCCAGGGCGGCAGGCTGTCTCCATAATTTACTCGCCAAAGACTAAATTTATCCACATTTGGCGACTGGCGAGTGTTAATTTTGGACCCTGCCAGCATGGATGCATTAGCTGCTTTGTAAGATTTGTCCGTTAGCTGTGAGTTTATTTGCACACTTGTTGTTTCTGTCCAGATACTTATCTTCACATTTAAGTATCGTATTGATGTATCATCAAAAGCTGTGGAAAATCCTGGTGGGCTAAACATGCAAGGCGGCATGTGCATGTACACTTTCCAACCAATAAAACACACACACACACACATACACACACAGTATTCCCATGCATACAAGTATACAGGCACAAACACAAGTGCCCACACACTTGAACCCACACACAGCACATAGACACACTCACATGTACATATGTGGATACATACAATGAACTCAGTCACATTGATTGACTGGTGTTAATTGATTAGTTGGAGAATTAATTCAGTTACATGCTGCTCTCAATTAAAGCAAATGAGTAAGTGTGTTTAGCAAGAGCAATTGCTGAAAGGTGCAGTGATGGCTGAGCCTCGTGTGCAGTTACACAGGGGAATACGACTCATTGGACTGGATGGCAAGACTCAAATCCCTGGAGAGAGTGAGTGAGACAAACTCAGACAAGTGAGAGACTGCAGATTGAAGCTGAGAGGGAGAGATGGATAAATTGCTTCCAAAGTTTTTTGGCACCACAGAAAGAATTATTCTAGTCTCTTGGTGATTACAAAACTGAAGGATAATTTTCAGTGTAGGAACAACTTCCTCTTTGCCTGGTACTTCTTACACGGTGTGAAAATGTTTCAATGTTTGAAATTCATGAACACAAACAAAAACTGCTGAGCGCTTTTTAGGGGTAACAGGCTTAATTCAACTAGACATTCGTGATGGGAGGTGCCAACAAGAGAATCAAAGTCTTTGTGAAGATCAAAAATAGAATTTGGAAAAAAAGTTGAGAGAAAAGAGTTTGGTTGCATAGCCAATGCTAGGACTGAGTCTTGGTTTTATTTTATTTTATTTTATTTTATTTCATATTTTGAATAGAAGATCAAGCTGTTATGTTACACGTCATATCCAGTCTGTTGAATTGGCTGCTTGTGCACTCCATTCAACCTGTAGAGAAATCTGAAGGACTTTCAGAACAAATTTACCAGTCCAAACAGAGTTTTTTTTTATCTGTTGTAGTATTTCTTTTTTTTTAATTAATTAATTTAGTAAAACGTGAATAAAAATCCACTGACTAAGGGCAGGCTGTAACATCACCATGTCAAAGAGAAAAAATATATCTAGCCAACAACAAACTTTCTCATGTGGCTCTCACTTTTCCTTATTTCTTTTACATTCAGTTCCTCGCTCTCTTCCTTTGTAGCTGTGTTACTGTAGCACTTACAATTGAAATGCCATTGCCATGGAAACACAGCCCTTTTCTTTCGCTCTCTCGCTCCCTCTCTGTCCCTTGTTCTCTCTCCATCTCCCTCTGCATGTCTTTCTTCTCTCAATCCCTCTTTTCACGCACTCTTACCAGGACATGGCTGATGTTTTGGGATGTGATGGTTTGAACCGTGCCTCAAGTTGATGTGTTCAGTAGTGCACACACACACACACACACACACTTACAGACACAAAAACAAATTAAGAGTACCTACATATAGATTTGCATACACATGCTGCAGAGGCATATGCAAAGCCTTGCAGAGCTACACACACATGCAGCACACATACACTCAAAATGCGGATATTTTAGGTTTCCTCTGTCATCACCTTTAAGCTATTTGAAAACAAACCTTGTATAATCTTATTTTGCCTGAAGCCTTTCTGCCTGATGTTTGTTTTGGACAAGGGTTGCTCCACCGAGATGAGTCGGCTGTCTCTTTTTCTACAACTAAAACAGTATTTTTATTTTTTTTTGCCTTCGTCCCTGATGTCCTAAGACACAAAGCACAGTGTTTATATGTCAGCCCTTAAAAGCTTAAGTACTCCCTTTTGCAATGAAAAAAAAAAAACAAAAACAAGAGAAGAAAAGAAGAAAACAGAAAGCCATTACTTTCTGACAAGGCTAGAAAGCTTAGTCTCTAAACAAGACATTTGGGAAGCAAACAAACACATTTAAAACTTATTTATTTTTAAACTTGTCTGAAGATATATATTCCATGAAAATATAATGAATGTTAATGTCGGTTATATTTTACAACCATAGAGATGAGTTTGATGGAGAAAAACATCAGCAAAGCTCACGGGCACACGCACACACACACAAACAAAAACACACCTGACCCTGAGCGACAGGCGACCTGCCCAAATTGGATCACAGTCTTTTAGTCGGTAATGAATTTGTCGGATGCCTCACTATCAAACTAAGCTCACTATAATGTAATTTAGCTGGGAGCATTTCTGTCTGTTTGCTATGTTTTGGACAAGGACTGTCCCATTAACATGAGCTTAGTTTCTTGATGTCTACAACTAAAAAGAGAAAAGTTGTTTTTCTGCTGTCACACTCAAGAAACAAAACACAGACTTTAAATCTATGCCACCGTTACCAGCTTAAAACTTTATTCAGACAAGGCAGAGGAACATTCAGAGGGGAATCATAGGTAAAAAAGTTGCTGCAAGAAATTTCTGGTCATAACAAGTTGTGACAGTTTTAGAAAGTGCCTTTTGTAGCAAGAACTTGTGTGAAATAAAATGGATTAGAACGTAAAGACAGGTCTTTGAGTGGAGCCCGAGGAAGCAGACATAAATACACAGACTATCTTGCTATTTCTATCTCATTCAGTTTTTGTCGCTATTTCTCAAGTATGCTAACACAGACAAACAGACTGAGACTGCTCCTTGAACTGTGATGCCCTTCGCAAAATGTTGTGGCTCAATTGATGCACCGTTGTCTTTTATGTGTGCGCACTTTGTAATTTGCGCCACCAAATGCCACATCTGTCTCCATTTCCGTTTGTCTCTCTCCCTTACCTCCCACACGGAACTACACACATGCATGTGCGGCACTACGTGAAAAATTAATAAATAAATAATGTTCGCTACAAACATGCCTACACACTCAAACAGCGCGGAGGAAAGTGTGCAGTCTCACACAGCCATGTCTGTCTGAGAGGCTGCCAGCTTGCCCAAATTGGATCACGGTGTCTTCGATGGGACTAGGTGTACCAGTATCAAAGAGATTGAAGGGCTGACAGCCAGCCAAATTAAAGCATTAAACCTTAGCATCTGCCTGGTTCCTGCACAGAGCGGGGCAGGAGAGGACATGTGTGTGTGTGTGGGAGAGAGATTATAGAGGAGAGATTACAGGGAGGGGGAAAGACAGGTGGTAGGAAGTGGGAAGCGAGAGGAACAGACACTGGCAGCAGGGTGCGATAGTGAAGAGGGAGAGACAACACGGAGTGGAGGAGGGAGAGACAGAGGACAGAGAGAGAGAGAGGAAGGAGGAGGAGGGACAGGAGAGGCAGGGAGGTCAGACTAAGGTCAGAAAAAATCATAGGAGGTGTTGACATGGGCCCACAACGCCAGAACACCAAGTCAGAGTGTGTGTGTGTGTGTGTGTGTGTGTGTGTGTGTGTGTCTGATTGAGTAGTTGAATTAACTGAAATATTACCTGTGTCCTTTTTGTGATATTCTGTTCTATTTTATTCTATTCTATTCTGCTTTGTGAGACTTTAAAGAAGACATGGGACAGTAACACGTTATTTGACAGGGTGTTCATAAGAACGACATAAAATTATCATAGCACGATATGACAGCTGTCATAAACACTACTCAGTATTTATGACTGTTGTCATTAAGTGTCATTCACACAGTTACGTTGCTTTCTCTTCAAATTTCGCATTGCCTGCGATGTTGTTGTCATTTCAACTTGACATCTGTCTCTGTCATTATAATTTGACATTAGTCAAGTTTGACTGTTGTCATAAGTAGTCACTTATGTCACTTTCAGTAAAAAGATGACATTGATTGGCATGTCATTGTCAGGACAGTTTAGCATTATCCAATCACCTACAACCTTTCCAGTACACAACAGTTATGACAGCGTTATGTCAGTTTTATGAACACCCCTACAAATAACGTTACCCATCTTACCATCCTTTCCATGTGCACTCTCAACATTTACTATTTTCAACATGCTGCAGTAGTTTGTTTTGATCCATCTTTTAAGTGAAAACGCTCCAGGCAAGGACAAAGGGATAAAATCCCCATCTGTGTGCCGTGAATAATATGCATGACATGTACTAAGCTATTGTTTATCATTTTTAGATAAAACAGTCGTAAAATATTACCATGCTACTTAAAATACACCACCTTACATGACTAAGGCATTATGTAAATATGCATCCCCAAGGCTCTCCCTTCATGTTCTCCATACAGTCCTCAAAATTCTGACAGGATAGTCTAGGTAGTCAGGTAGTGGTTTTCTGTTCTCTGGGACACACGCTGGGCCATGAAGTGAGCTTTTGAAATTTTGAATTTTGCTCATATGTTAACAAAGTTAGTCCCAAAAATTGCTGCATTAATTTTATTAAACTCTACTGAAATCAGCCTACGGTTACTCTTCTCCCTCCCAAAGCTGATGCAGTTTTCTCCCTGGCCATATGTTTGTATCTTGCTGTCTCCTCTCCGCTGCCCCCACTAGAAGGCTACATGTGACATTTCCCAGCAGTTTATTAGGTATGTCTGAAGTACGAGCACTGCAGTGGTATCAGTTCAGAGCCACTCGACTCAAGAGTGGCACAACATTACATTGAGTCTATGCAAGATATGCAAATACACCAGTAACATCAACCATCACATATTCTGTGTGAAGCATGAGCAAGGCATTTACATCTAAATTGCCCCAGTAAAGCGAATCATTAACTGCTTTTACTCGCGGAATATTTCTTTAACCAGACTGCAACCATTCTGACTGAATATTTTAGTTGAGCAGTTTACATGGACACTAATTAAAGTGATCTGAAAAGATATGAGTTACCATGCCCCAAACAATTCAAGCAGAATATAACATTTTTCACATGTGCAGAGTGATGGATACACACCGTGCACTTGAAACTGGCTGGCTTGGAACCACATTTCTTGTTTTGACACTGAGCTTTAATTAATGGTCTTCAGACTTCTCCTGTGTTTTTCCCTCTATCCGTTGCTGTATGCATTCTGGCTTTCTTCATCTTTTCACTTTATTGAACTATTTGTTTTCAGGCCATTTGACCATTGAGACATTTAACAATTCTTTGATCTTTTAAGGTGTTCAACAAAAAGTTGTATTGGACAAAGACCTGTGTTGTTTTGCACTTGAGACTCATCTTTTCATTTTACATTAACTTCGGTGGACAAAGATGCAGGGAAAAAAAATCAACCTGAGGTGATGAACTGCTAAAGTTGGTTGAGGCGGTTAGATGAGTTATTTTATTCTGAGCAGGCAATAATTCTGTTTATTTGGGGAATGTAAGGGTCCTTGTTAGGGTCCACAGCCAGAGGCTCACATCAGAAAAAAAGTGGTCACCTTCGAGATATGACTATGTGCAGCTGATTTAATGTAAAGCATTTTGCAGCTGGAAGACAACAGGCGCTTTCGGACCAAAGAGAAACTACCAACTGGGGCACTCCTCTGAGAACTAAATACCTCCAAGGGCTTTTTTCTGTTTGCATTAACACAACGATAATACGAGCACTAAATAATTTTTATCTATTAAAGAGCTAAAATTGCGTTGCATTTCCACCGTTGCATGTAAGCTCAAAGCCTTAACTTCACTTTCAGCCCATTTTTCCATATTTTGCGCAGTTGTCTTGTGCAGACAAAAGGTTAACGTTAACTGAGCTGTTGTTTACATGAAGCTGTTGTTTACATGCTTTTAAAAATGGTGGTTGCCACTGCCGTATTGGCTTGTGCATTTGACCAATCACCATAGACTTATGACACTCACTGTTCCTCTTCTGCTTGATGAGTATTTACCCTGAAGTAGGAGCTAAAAAAAAGTTCAAAATCGCACATTAAAAACTACACCTGTTCCCAGCTCCTGCATGTGGACACAATAAAAAGGGAGGAGTTCCTGCAAGGATTCTTAAAACTGTGAAAAAGCTCCTCTGTTCCAAAAGCACCCATATATATGATGAACAGTGCATGATGTTCTCAAGCACCATGCCTCATTTCAGGCAGAGTCATAGATTCATAAAGTACTTAATTGAAAACAATGTACGAATTTCCCCTTGGACAGCTTCTCAGGCTCAGAATTTTTTTCTCGCTTTAAACCCTGGGTAAGTCAATTTTCCCTGGAGAAATATAGGACAGAAAACATTCATGGCAATTCATTATTTGATTTCACCTCCTCCCGGAGATATTTGGCTTTCATCCTCAGTAACAGCACACTTCATTCCTTAAATTTGTCCTGCATGACATTTCCATACATTATACATTCAGTGACAACTTCTGGAATTCAAATGTTGTGGTTTGCTGCCACAAGATGTGTTTTGAATTGGATTGATGATATAGATAAGGCCCTCTGCTGAGGTGTATGCTCAGAAATCAAGCTGCGTTTATGCTTTTCAGGTAGAGAGATGCCAGTGGAAATTTGTTGCTGTACAGTATCTTCAGTGTACCGAGTACCTTGCATATAGACACAGTGTGTGTGTGTGTGTGTGTGTGTGTGTGGTGTGGCTGTGTGTGTGTTCCTTTGTTTTTTTTGTTTTTTTTTTTGTACATGATGTGTATCTGTTTGCTTTCATGTTCTTCTGTGTATTTGTGTGAGCATGGATGCCCAGAATATGTCTCTTTGATCTCTATTTAAACATCATATTGACTTAAACCACAGTGACAAGTGTAAAGTCTGCCTGCGAAAGATATTGGTGCGACAAATTATGATGTGTCCTCGGTACCATTGTATGGTCTGTGGTTGTCCGCCCCCCCACATAATGCACACGCGCACACTCACACTCACACACAAACACACACGCCAGTAAGTGTAAGCGCCAGTAAGCACACAGACATAACAGATTTGCAGACGCACTCTCACACATATTGTATGCGCGCGGGGTGCGAGAGGGAAACATTTGCATCAGCTATCTGTTAGCTAGATTAACAGCACATCTAAGGTGAAGCAACAATAGATGAGAAGAAGCACAGCCAGATTTACCCCAAATCCCCTTTTCAGTTCAAAACAGCTGGCTGAATCTCTCTGTTTGTAATCCATTCTTGCGTGGAGTCTGTCCCGTTTGTAATTCCATCCCTGCTCATTGATAACCTCTGAAGGAACAGTCATGAATAATTTCTGGAGTCCTACTTCTTTACTCAGAGCACCACCAGACATTTTTCTCAGTTTGTCAGACTTTATTGCTCTTGTTCTGATGGGACTGTTTAAAAAGTTGAGGCTGTGATGTGTTTCCCTGTGCCTCAAAACAGCGCCATTCTGACTAATCATGAGCGAAACAGCAGAGGGGACTGTCGAACCAGCTCTGCAGTACGCTAGACGGTGCCACACATTACCGAGCCATGTGATACATCATGGCTGGATGAGGTTGATGAAACAACACAAAAAGACATGGTGAACAACAACAAAAAAGAAAATGTAATGTCATATGTGATGCCTACCATACCACCCTATTTTTGATGCCATTTTTTTTTTTTCTCCATTTTGGCCACTGGATATCGTTTTGAACTTTTTGTCTGATCTTGAACACATAAACAATGATTTTGCCTCTGCTGCATATGTGACTGTGATCCATGAATGCGAAATAAGCGTCTTAAAAGGCTCAATAGCAAATCTTTCAAAATAATGCGGAAAACAACTATCTGAATATCATTATAGATTTCTGAATTGTAGAGCTTCACGCCTGTACGCATCCTAAATTCTGTTTATTTGTCTTACTGTTTGTCTGCTCACTGAGTCAGATGTATCATTGGACTGGCACATGTTTATCTACAAATGGCGTTTTAACACACTTGGCTGTGTATTCGACCGAATATCTGCTCTAACTCTGCTTGAAAGAAAAATAATGGTTTTGAAACCTTTGAAACCTTTCACCTTTCGTCTGGTTGACTTCTCTTTATTGTTTCATATTTTTCTCTTGTCTTTTTAGTTTCTTTTGCCACCTCTCTCAGAATTGTTGAGCTCCTATCAATATTCGCCGTCTCTCGCTGCATTGTCACAGTGCTGTCACTCTGTGTCTAACTCGCCCACCTACTCTCCTCTGTTGTCTCTATCTGCAATGTCTCCCTCACACACTAGTCATCTTTCGCCTTCACGGAGCTCTCATGCTTATGTAAGACATACTGATACAATAAGCACATGTGTGCATGTATATAAATCCAATACATGTGCATTGAAATGCTTATTTGTCTGTCTCTGTGTCTATATGAACACCAGAGAAGCTAATAACACATAGGAGGGTTGCAGTTATATGAATAGTATAGGTACACAAGGACAACTGCTTCCTTCTGAAAGATAATACAGATGGAACAATGTTGTCACATGACACAATTAGCAGATACAAACGTGTAGAAGACAGGGCATGGACAGCATGGAAAAAGAAAGGACAAAAAAGGTGGAAACAGAGCAAAAGGGAGAGGAAAAGAGTGAAGTTTTGAATAGGACTGAAAGACTGAAGAATCAGGGTTAAATCCAGGCTGTTTCTAACCAAAGCAGCATTTCACCTGTATTCTTGTCTGAAATGTTGACTTTTCTTCTCCTGTGTATTTTGCTACTAACTATTTTGTGTGTTGTTTGTACGTGTCGCTGCATGAGCACATGTCTGGTATAATTAATGTTGTGGCGACATAAATCTGTTTACACAGTCTTGTCATGGAGACTTGCCTCCCTTAAGGGGACAAAAAGCAAGTCCCTGTAGTGAAAATCATTAATTTTAGGCTGAGGACTTGATTTAAAGGTAAACTTACTTTATGGTTAGGTTAGGGTTAGGGTGAGGGTTAAGAAAGTGCTGGTTAGGGTTAAGTTTCAGGAAATGAATGTAAATCAATGTAATGTACTTTGAAGTGATGGAAACACAATTGTGTGGTGTGTGTGTGTGTGTGTGTGTGTGTGTGTGTGTGTGTGTGTGTGTGTGTGTGTGTGTGTGTGTGTGTGTGCGCACGCGTGCGCACTATTCTGGAATTCCATAGACATGCCAAATGACATCAACATATCCAAGTAAGAGGACAAGGACAACTGGTGATTAACATGGGCACTGTACTGCACAACACAAAAACCTTAAACAAATACAGTACTACTGCAAATAGTAGTGCAATCATCTGTAAGTAATTGCACACTGTGTAACCTTAAGCCTTGTCCTTAGAAATAGATTATGTATTGTTTGGACGGCATATATGATTTGCTGGAGACAGAGGTGGGTAAAGAAGAATCAGCTCTTTAGGAATTTCAAGAAGGGAGACCAAGAATCCAGTAATATTTAGACTTTATTTCAAATAGCAGCTGTTAGTTTTTCTAAAGTTGAGTGCTCCATCAGCTGAGCCACTGAAATCATCTTTTTTGCCCAACCGGAGGTGGTTGGCCAGTAATATCGTATGTCCCCGAACCTGTCCGTCTGTTTCTGAGACCCCAAAATCCACAAAATCCAGGTAGCATCCAAGGCAACTGTGTTTGGCAAGCTAGTTGGACACGTAAGAGCTAAATTGCAGTTTAATCCAGTTCATAATTTGGCTTTCATTTTTGTTTGTATGTGGATGTGTGGGGACATTTTCACTGGCTCACAGAATTTCCAGATTATTCAGTACAGTTTACAATCTTGAGTTATCATTTATTTGTACTTAGGCTAACTGGCTAGCTGAAGGTGGGATGTTGAGGTCTGAGCCAAGTCAAACAGACATTTGCTAAACACAGACTTACAACAGTCCAGATAGAAGAAATTCATACTGTATTATCTGAGTCTTGGTGATGCGAGCCATGGAAAAGATGTTTTTAGAGGATTTTTAGTAATCATAGTTCAAGTGTTCTTTATTCCACTTGACTGCTGGTCGTGATAAAGATGTGTCAAGTGTGTGGAGGATTTTGTGTATTTGCGATATTGTTTTTGTAGGGTGAGGAAAGCTGGATTTTTGATAAAGAGGTGGGATGCTGCAGTAAAAATGTTTGAGCTTTATTTTTTTTTCCCTTCATGGCCTCTTTAACCTGTAGATGTGTACTCTAAAGTACAAATTATGTGGATTATTGTTTTTATCATCTGGCCAAAGGTTGAGCATGCCATTACAAAAGATGTGCCCTAGGCAAATCACTCCTTTGTCTTTCCATAATGTGAATGAATGTTTTTTTTGTTTTATACATACAGAGCATGAGGTTATACCAGACTGTTCTGACAAGTGTGAAAAAATATGGAATAATGTTTTGATAGTTTCCAGGTCTGGATAAGTATGGAAAAAGAAGAGAGAGTAAGGAAATATATCACTGTTTCCAGACTTTCTTTTATTTGTAATTTTCTTTGCAGTATTCTAAAAGGTGTAATTTAGAACTTGCAATCATAAACTAATCATACAAATAGCGTATTTTTATTTTGTTCACATTTGCAGCAGCCTGCTGAATATGTTTTCCACTTCCTGGGTGGGAGAGATTCAAACACCTGTCCATATCACAGGGTGCAAATCAACGGCGACACTTGCTGCGCCATCCTGCCCAAGGCCACAAGATTGGAAAATGCTTTCTGAGAAATGGCTTACCTGTCCAAAATATTAAAAAGTGGTTGAAGAAGGACTCTAAAACAGAGAAAAGAGCACGGCGGAAACTGTGCATGAAATCATTTGGCATCCCTAACACGGGTGAGGCAGCCATCTCCGGTCATATGGAGGGGAAATAGCACGATGATCTTGTGAAAGCATCGTCAGCACCTGGTGTCTCTTCACTCTTTGCTCAAGGCTGACAAGTGATAGAGCAGCCAGCACATGTAACAGCGGGGATATCTACATGCATGATAAATAGCTATTAGTAGTCTGAGATGTTAAACAGAGTCTGAAAAAATCCACAGAAAGGTCTGTCTGTAAAAGTCTGGAATTTTGAAATGGAAAGTAGAAGCTCTGAGACTGGAGTTAGAGAAGGCGGGGCGAGTGTTGTTTTGGAAGAGGTCACTGACTTTCATCCAGGCAGCCAATGTTGTGTTGATGATTATATACTGTTTGTCTGAAGTGTCGTGTTTTGATTAAGCAATCCAGTTAGGATGTCCTATTTGTCCTGTTATTGAAAACATATGAAGATTTATAAAGATGGAAGGCTGCACAGTGGAGCACCAGTTCTCACCAGTGTCACCATTAGCAGCAGCTGCTGGTGTTTGACAAGAGCTTTGCCCATCACGTTATTAAAGAAAGAGTCTGGGAAAGGACACCTGACATTAAGTGCACACAACACACACAGACTCCAAGAGCAGGGCTGTTACAGACACTGCCTCTCTGTACCACACAGGTAGTTGGTGTGTGTGTGTGTGTGTGTGTGTGTGTGTGTGTGTGTGTGTGTGTGTGTGTGATGTAGCTGAGGACATAGTAATCAAGCCCATCGATCTAAGAGACTGCTACACTTCCAGTAACATTATGAGGGTGTTAACACTGATGAAGGAAGAAAGGACAGAGACTCGACTCTAATTTATAACCAATCAACATGAAATAAACCCACACACACTCTCAACCATTTACACGTACACACACTACTGAAGCGACATCAACACTGTGTTTAATATTTTAATATCTCAACACATTGTAGAGTTCGGGGAAATGGTGTCTGTGTGTGTGTGTGTGTGTGTGTGTGTGTGTGTGTGTGTGCCTTGGAGGAAAGATGTCTGGTAGAAAACATTAGGTTTTGGAGGAAACTGTCAATATTAAATCAACATCCTATTATACAGTACATGAACTTGAAATGAACCAAATCAAGGCTTCCTGAGTCAGAATACCATATTTTGTTTTCATACCATAAAAACAAAATATTCAAAACAAATATTGCCAAAAAAAAAAAAAAAAACTTAATTATTAAACCAACCAGAACTACTGACATGAACATAATACAATATAGACCACTAAATAAATAAATAAATAAACAAATAAATAAATACATCCACTTCTGGAAGTGGGATGTTTCCAGTTTGACATTTCCAATCAAACTTTGAGCCTCAGACAGTCAATTAATTTTCTTCAGAGGGGTCACACAAACAGCCACCAAACAATGTGCCGCTTATTAAAGCAATCAGTGTTTTTGGTAAACACATCAAATTCAAATTAATTTGAAGAAATGAAGCAGTAAAGAAAAAAAATACATTTGTTATTCTCTGTCAGAACACAGTATGGTGTATGTTGGCTGTTTTCATTTCGTTGTTAATGAGTCTTCACTATCCTTATGTGACGCAATTAGAACGTTTGTCGCTAATTGGCATGAGAAAGTGTGTGTGTGTGTGTGTGTGTGTGTGTGTGTGTGTGTATGAGCACCCATGTGTGTTCCTCGCTGCCTGAGTCTCAGTAGTGGTTTGTCTCCTGTCCCATTCCCGCCAAGCTGTTTGTGCCACTCAAACGCTAAAAGCTGTTATTGTTGCTGTTGTCATGAAAACATTTAGCTTGACTGGGCATTCCCTGTTGTTTCCAGTTGCCATTCTCTTCACGGGTTATACGAATCAGTCAGCCTAAAACCTGAACCCGTTGAAACAGAAGTCATATGCCATTAAGGAGGAGGTAATAACCTCACACCACTGTTTGAGCCCTCTTTCCATTGCTGAGATCCATTACTTTGATATTTGCCAGTTGCTTGGAGCCAATTATCACTGCTGTTTGTCCCCAGTGTGGCTGAAAGTGCTGTAAACACCTGGGGAACCTCTTCCTCTGTTTTTGACACCAATTCCTCAAGTGTCCTTGTCACCGAGGGTAAAGATTTCATCTAATGATTTTTTTTTTTTTTTTTTTTTTTTTTTTGTGAGTGTCGAGAAAGATAATCTGGTATAACAGACGCCACTGTATTAAATAAATAATATATCAGTACAGGATTGTGCCTATTATTTCAGCATTGGCAGAAAGATGGAAAAGACAGACAATATCAGGTGCTAAAGGCAAGCATGACATTCAGTGGGACCCATTTGTTAAAAATATTAGTATTGTCCTTTAATATTGATTCAGACTGACGGATTAGCTGAGTAATGTTTTCTGACATGAGCGGTAGGCTAGGACTAAAATGAATCAAAAATAATGTATCTTCATAATCTTCTTTGTAGTCTCAATTCTGATAGCCAATGAGAGAGGTGATCTCTTTTAAACTGATTTAATACTGAATTACATGGTGGTGTTTTTTTTTTTTTTTTTTTTTTTTTTTAAGTAAGTGGGTGTGGCAATCTGATCACCAAATTAATGAGATATCTGTGAAGGGAGCTGACACACTGGCATCAACAGGTTTTGGTATTAATAAATGGCGAATAAATTAATAAACAAAAAATGATTTTGCAGCCAATTTTGTGTGCGATAACACACACACACATAAACACACACACAAAGATGTGAAGCACACACATACAGCATACACATGCATGTTTGTGAACAAAATGCGTAATCCACTAATTATTTAGCATTTTTACAACCAGACAGCCACCCACACGCAATCATATTTGTATGAAAGCAGACTAGGAAAAAAAGACGAGGCAGTTTGGAGGTTTTGCTCAGTAACATAAACACATTAGAAGCCGCATTTATTTGAACAGACGTGCCTGCTGACATTAGCGTTATCTCAGACACTTAGAAATGCCAGCTATTGTACACAACTCACACTGAAGTGATGTTGCTTCTGCTTGTGTGTTTGTGCAGTGCGAGTCTGATTTGTGCTGGTAAACACACACATTCTCATGCACACACACACACACACACACACACACACACACACACACACACACACTAGCACAACACCCTTGCACCACTCTGTTGTGACTCTAGGGCTCAGGGTCAGTTTTGATTGTGAGACTGAATGATGGGTGCTATTGAACAATTCATTATTCAGAATCCTTCCAACAGTCGGAGAGTGAGAGGCAGAGAGCTAGACAGGGGGAGGACAGAGACTTTCTGAGAGAGAGAGAGAGAGAGAGAGAGAGAGAGAGAGAGATGAAAACAGGAGTAGGCACAAGGCCTTGACAGACTAGACATTCACAAGCCTTTCAGCAAGCCAAGAACTATCACAACAACCACCGCAAATTTACATTTGAGTCATTAAAGTCTAGCTGGTACAGTTACTAGAATGAATATGGATATTTATAAAACATGAGTACAGTTGAGGGCCAAGAAAAAAAAATGTCACAAAACAAAAGGGCTTTTCCATTTGTTGAGGCTCCACGGCGTGTGATTGCTCGGCTATAAACACTTGCTCATTCAATTATGAATCAACAGAGTGATGGCAGAGAGTTTTTGTTGAGCACTTCGAACAGATTCTGCTGTCGCTTTTCAACGTAAAATGCATCAGTCCCTCGCTCCTCTCTCCTCTCCAGCTCTTCACAGGGGGCCCACCATCTGTCAGATGCACACACAGATGCACACACATTCACACCCAGGCACTCACACAAATATACATGCAAAAAAAAAAAAAAAAGAAAAAGAAAAGAAATCCCCACTCACCCGCTGGGCAGTCTTGTGTCTCTTTCAAGCTCAGGTCCTGCACCAGAGGCCGGAGGGTTCAGCGCAGTATCTTAGCTGTTTTGAGGACTGCACTCTTCTGGACAGAGATCCCAGGTGTTGTTCCTGGAATCTGCTGGAGCCACTCTCCAAGTTTGGGGGTCACAGCCCTGAGAGCTCCGATTACCACAGACACCACTGCTGCCTGTTGAGACAGAAAGAGAGAGAAAGAGAATGATGGTATCATTTTGACTCTGGTGCAGTTATTTTGTGGTTTTAGCTTTTGGATGTTGTTGTCTGTGTGTTGACAGGCTCTATTAGGTTGGATCAGTGGTTCTTAAACTTTTTCATGTCACTGACCCCACCGATTCAAAGTGCATCTGTCCAAGGGACTCTCATATGAACAAGTTTGGATTTAAATCAGTTTTAATAAATTTAAATTAGGGCTGGGACGATTTAGGATTTTATCACAGATGGTGACAAAAAACACTCACAAAAAGTTGATTGTGGGGAATTTCCATTATCGGGATAATCATGAATATCCTCACAAGTGACTTGAAAAAGCTGTCTAGCTAGTTAAAAAGGATGCTGACTACAAAAAGATGTGTAATGCAAAAAAAAAAAAAAAAAAAAAAATGCTTCTTAACAAAATGTAAGGTAAAGTTGTTGCAGTCTGTTTCAGTGGCTTTTTATGAGTTTTAAGCATATTTTGATTATTATTTGAATAATATCATGAAACACAATTATTTTGGCCAGGATAATTGAGACATGAAATTTTCATATTGTCACACGCCTAGTCTGAATGTGGTGATTGTACATAAGAAATGGCTTCATGCTATGCATGAGAATAGTACATTTTTATAATGTACAAATTTCAATTCAGTTCAAAATACTCCTTACTCCTCATCCCACTGTTGCATATATCCAGTTCAACAATTTAGCAAGCCATTGTAGGCTAGTGAGCTACACCTGCATATGGTCACTGTCTCTAACGTGTTACCTCACTAAAGGACTTTACAGTGAAACACACACACACACACACACATATGCAGCCACACATAAAGAACCAGGGGTGCCACCAGGAATTTTGGGCCCCATGAAAAAAAATATATATATATTTACTCGATGATGGTTTAATAATTTTATATTAGTTTTTACCTATTTTTTGGGGAATTGTCCTAACTTTTCCCCCTTATACGGCGCCCCTGTAAAGAACCCATGTGTAGCCGTGGACCAATGACATCGTTTTTTTTTTTTTTTTTTTTGGTTCATGACTTGCCTGGAGGGACAGGGAGAGCTGCAGCGCTGCCTGTGCCAGAGAGGGGGCAAATCTCTTCAGTTCAATATGCTTTCTTGGCGTGAGTGTCACATCGACAGTATTGCCAAAATGTCCAGATACAAATGGAATTCATCAAAGATAATAAGAATCTCTCTCTCTGTTTCTCTGTCCCCATGTCTGTCATTACTCCCATGTTGCTGCTCTTTCATTTCAGCCCTTCAACTTTTCTCTCCTGGCTGCCTCTGTTCTTTTTTTCCTCCCAGTCCCAGCCTCTCTCGGCCTCTCTGTATCTCTGTTTCTGTGGATCTCTCTTTCTGCCTTAACCTTATTTTTGTCAGTCTGTATCAATCACTTTCTCTTTTTTCTCTGCCTCTCTCACTAACATAAGCTCCTTCTTACTGTGTCTGTTTTGTTGCCCCTTGCCCCCCTTTCCCACCGTCTGGCTCTCCTGTAAAATAAAAGGTGAACGTAGCCTTTAGCTAGGCACCAGCACTTCAAAGCCCTCTCCCTTTTCTCTCCCTCTCTCTCTTTTCATCACAGGCAGGTTGAGCAGGGCTATAACCTTGAGTAACCTTTTCACCACTTGGCCCTTGTCTCCCTGTCTCCCTGTCTGATCTCTTATAGATGCTATTTGGTGTTACTTTCATCTCAAGTGCAAACAGTTCTCAGTACATACAGCTTTAGTATGCTTGCCCCCAAGTGAATCAAACCCTCTAAACCAAGCAGTCTTCCCCTTACTAAATGGTAGTAGTAGCTAATTACATCCTCATATTCTCACATACACACACTCACACGCACACATACATACACACAGGCCTAAATATTAGAGAGAGTCTGAGAGAGGAGTGAGACCACGTCTCAGACCCCAAAGATCTTTTGAAAAGTAAAAGGATTCTGTTTCTCCACAGAATTTTATTCTTGGTGTAGTAGAAAAGCCTCAGAAACAGCATGTAGATCATAAGGTGACACTAAAATTTCTCACTACCTATGTTAATAAAATTCTCCTGTGTGGGCTAGAGGCCCCTTAAGGCAGAGTAAAACAAGTTTCATTGCAGGTTTTACAGACTGCCAGCTCTGAAGCCGCTTGAATAAAGGACACCCACACCAGACTGGAAGGATTTGTTTGATTGGCCATGTGAATAAAATAATAATAATAATGATAATAAAGTTCACTTTCTGTGGAGCTTCCATCTTGTTGGAGGTGGACGACATTAACCGGATGATATCTAATTTGTAATGGCTTAGAACGCTTATGTGATTTCTTGAAACCTTAACACGAGAAATATTAAGTTATTAGTATTCGAAATTGTATTGTTAGCCTCATGAAACCCAATTTTTCCTCGGGTATTACTCACATTAATCTTAGTTTAATCTTAGAGACAGGCATGAAATTTTCTGGAAAAAGTTCAACTAATAGCACAAACTAATATTTAAGTTTAGGGCTGAAATAAATACCACACTTTGAGTAAATCAGGAACTTGCTGCTCCAATTCGCAATTAGTTATCTTCTATCATAGCAATAATTATTGGTAATAAACTCAGTGGCCACTTTGTTAGGTCCACCCGGACAATCTAATGCAGTTCAATGCAAAAGTAAACGCTTTGGCAGAACAGTTGTATTGGTTTGCATTAGATTTTATAGGTGTACTTAAGAAAGTGGCCTGAGTGTATATGCAATATCAAAACAGTATTGCCCATAACCTCTTATGATTTGCTGAAAATGCATTTCCATTATAGAGAATTGGCCGAGTGAGCTCTACTGGCTATGCGGCAATGATGTCATTTTTGACTTAAGCTGCCTACATAATGCCTTGTCCTTGTGTCCAGCTGTTCATTTTTGGATTGTAATCAGCTTATGGGACTCTAGAGTTGCAAGAGGCATGCTGACACACCTGTGCACACATACACACACACTGACACACACACACACACACACACACAAACATACATCAAAAAAATCAGGAGGGATCTACAGTATGTGTCCCAGTCCATCAAGCCACCAGTTTAAACACTGTAATTGTCATGCGGAAAATGTTGTCATACAAAATACATTCCTTCAAAGACATGAGAGTTTATAGCAGTTTGGATACAAGCATGTTCCCATAGATGACAGCAAAAGGTTGTTTTGCTGAAAAGTTCAAGTTTTTTTCAATCGTACTATGAAGTCAGGACTTGCAGAGATAGTTTGAGAAAAATAATTTGGATCCTGTTTTAGAGATGGGACACTTGACAGCTTTGTGATGCCTTGGTTAGGATGGGTTTTATTGTTAAGCCATCCATGTGACAAAAATAGACACAAAACAACTTTTTTGTATTTTAAAGGACAACAACAGGGGAGAGAGTGTATTTGCCAACATAGGCCAATACACCATCCTCCCTCCTGAGTCACCTCTTGACCCAAACACAAGACTGGATATTGTCACTCTGGAAACACTTTAAAAATGTATGACATAACACTTTTTACCTTGACTGAAAGAATAGATATTTTGTGAGTACAGGGTACATACGAATATCTAGCAGGGGAATAAATTATCTCCAATTTAAAGAGTAACAAAATTTCAAACCCCAGTTTCTGTGAACCCTCTAATGGTGAAAAGTCAATTGGCTAGTATTTGGTGGCAGGTAACGCCTCCACCCAAAGATAGATAGATAGACAGACAGACAGACAGACAGACAGACAGACAGACAGACAGAGAGAGAGAGAGAGAGAGAGAGAGAGAGAGAGAGAGAGAGAGAGAGAGAGAGAGAGAGAGAGAGAGAGAGAGAGAGAGAGAGAGATTAGCAAAATTAGTTGAATAGTATTCAGAAGAGAAAAGGATATATCAGGTTTATTTTTATCACACATGACTGCCTTCATGTACACTTGGCTTTCCCCATCTATGAGATTATTTCTCCGCAGAAATGGTTTTAAATACATATATGCAATCCCATCTGTTTCACAGGGCATTTGGAGTTTAAAAACAATGTCAGCCTAGTTGTAGCAATAAATCTCCTCCTGCTAAACATACAAACACAGTGGGAAGCTTACAGTAGCAAATGCTGTGTGTGTGCAACTATGTATAGTTATGTATACCTATGTACAAAGGTGAATATGTGGAGAGAGACAAGCCCAAGCACTTACTTGAGAATGTTTATATTAACATTTTATGCATTTAGCTGATGTGGTTATCTTCAGTGTATGCATGCAACAGTACTATAAACCTGGATCCCTAGAATGCCAAAATTAACAGTACAATTAACTAACAGTAAGGAGAGCAAAAGTCTCAGCCTAGGTGCTCCTACAATATTTTTGCAACCAAAGGACAGTTAGGTAAAAGTGAAGTGCTAGGACAAGAAGCAGAGTAGGAGCAAAGGATGATGAGGAGATTTTCAGAGTGCAGTTAAAGTGAGTAGAGCACAGGGGATATTATTCATTTGGGGAAGGCTGACATGAGGTAGCTCTGGAAAAGATATGGTTTCGTTCTGTCATGGAAGATGGGGAATGACTCCGCTATTCTGATTGAATTGGGAAGGTCATTGCATCATTAGGGAGGCAGCAGATAAAATAGTAGCGATTGGGTGGAGCTTTGACCAGGCTGGCGCAGAAAAAGGAGAGCCAAGTGGCCAGTAATGGCAGAACACGAGGCACTGGCTGGCATGCTGGGTTGGACCACGGCCTGGAGGTATGGGAGTACAAATCCCCTCACAGCCTTGTATGCCAGCAGCAGGATTTTGAATTTGATACAAGCAGCCATGGGCAGCTGGATGCATATATTAGTCCTGTGTGTGTGTGTGTGTGTGTGTGTGTGTGTGTCAGGCATATATATCCCAACAGGCTCATCTCATGGCTTATGAACACTGAAGAGCTCTCTTCCCTCCTTTTTCAATTAAAAGCAGCAGCATATATGGGTCTGCTGCTGCAACATGCGCTAAGGGCTGAATGCCTGATGTGTGAAATTGTAGGTATGTGTGTGTGTGTGTGTGTCTGTGCGTGCATGTTTATTCATCCATATCAGACCCGTGTGTGATGAAACAGAATAATTTCCATTCCGATATTATATGTATGACTTTGGGAAGTGCAGGGCCCTTTCAAAAATGATTCAGAAATTATCTCAGTACAAATTCGTTTGAGACCAGTCCGTCTCTCAAGTGATAATGAAGTTATGATCATGTGACCTGAAGGTTGGTTCTGTGTAGATAAGCCAATGAACACTGTCTTGCGAGGTTATCATAACACCAATTATTTTCCAAAAGACAGTTTCAAACATGGGCATGAAACATATTGTTGTTGTCAGGTAGAAAACCTTGGATCTCCAAAATGTCAGCTTTTCTTAAGGGTTAAGAAAAACAGCGTCATTTTCAACTTAATATCCATGCATGTTTTACTACATCCACTAGGTTTTGACATTTTATCTAAAGCCCAAGATGTGTAGAACTCACTGATGAGCAGGTAATGCTTTAGTGTACGTTAAAACATGCAAATCCCCTAAATTAGAGGTATAAGGGTTTCATTCCAAACTACAAAAATGCTCCAAGGTTTTGTGGCAGCATTTATCCCCAGCTGAGTAATTTAGAAGCTCCGAACAAAATCCCACCTTCGCTGTTTTGACTTTCTGTACACTGTGGCAGTTTAGAATATTATTCTGAGACATCAACTTTGTGCTTAATTAGATGAGGAATCAGCCAGCACCCTTGTAGTGTTAATCCACTCTAAGTTATTACATGCATGCCAACTGCTCTCCCTATCCTCTCTGTTTCTGTTTCTCTCTCTCTCTATTCCCACCTCTGTCAGTGAATCAGCATGCAGAGTTTCATTCTAATTGAAGTAACTTGGGATAGAGTGATCTATCATTATGGATCTCCCCACAGCCTCTCCATAATTCATCTATCCCTCTTTCCCTCCCTCCTTTCATTGCTCTCTCCTTCCTTCCCACTGCTTTGCATTTTGCTACATCTGTCTCCGCAGGCTTTTATCCTTCCCTCATTTTCTTGTGCTCCTCACCCCGGTGCATCCATCTCTTCAGAAATGTCTTTCCCTCCCTCCACCCCTCATTGCTACTTTCCTCCTGAAATGCATATTCCTAAATTAAACTTTTCAGGCCCCAATATTTTTGCCTTCCTCTTCTTACTCTCTCCCGTTCTTCCTCTCTATTGCTCTCCTCCAAATCGCCGTGTTCAGCTGCAACCAATTAAGTTGTTTCATCACTCAACATGCCGCTGTCTGTGGCTGAGGGGAATGCATCATAGCATGAGGGAATAACTTTTACTGGTAAATGGTATAAATGTTTCCAAATATGTTTAGTATACTACAAAAGTGTTATATTAGCACTAACAGTGTCTACTCTGCTTGTAGTGACGCAACTGTATTTGCAAAATACCGCAGACACACTCGTGCACCATCTCATAATAAGTCAAACTGTGTGTGGCGAGTCTGTCAGCGGCTCAGAATCAGTGCACTCTTACTCATCAAATTCATTCAATGGAAAGGTCAACACACTGGCACATAATATTATTGGTTATTCATCATAGGGTAACTGATATCTCACTTTGGGACTGTGACTGAGACACAAACATGCGCACATGTATGCACAGCCATGTGAGTACATGCATACACAGAGGCACACGCACACCTGCAATTCAGTATTCAGACAGGAAGTGAGAGAATATGACATCTGCTGTGTACAGAGGCAATAAAAACAGAGACACACCAAGCCATTAGCAGTGAACAGCATCCAATCCATTTTGTGAATATGATTAAAGCATTGACGAATGGGTCATTACCCTGCCTGACAATGAGAATAGGAAACAGAGAGAAACTCCTGAGAGAGACTGAGGCCAGCCAGCAGTTAGTTTGTATGTACATACAGAATGACATGCAATCTGTGTATATGTTTGTGTTTCTGTCCACAAAATGGCTTCCAATTGTTTGTGTGAGAATCAATTACATGGCCCCCATTTCCACCACAGAGAAAAGAGTGGAAGAGTGAGGGACCTGAGTGGTGAGCCAGGAGAGACACAGGGGCACAGATCTGTCCTGCTGAAGTAATAGCTGTAAAAGCCCCAGGGCTATAAAGAGAAGAGCTGTGGATTTTCCCAAGAGACATGTTCATCTCCTCGACTCTACAACGGATAGAGCTCGGACAGAGAAATACTCAGAAGCCAAGTAGTTGAGTCTTTTTGGATGGTTGGAGGGTGGACAGGAAGACGGGAGGGATAGACAGGCAGAGAAACACAGTGTTGAGTCTGGACAGAGGGTTAGAGGGATTGGGATGGAAATAGAAATGACAAACTCCTGAAGGGTAGAGGGATTGAGATAGAAATAGAAGAGACACAGAGATGGAAAGATGGATGAGGAGGCATCTGTTCCCTCAAACTCTACATTAGACTGAGTTAAATATAAAGTTTTAAAGTCGTAAGCAGCTCTTTTTCCTTTTAAATTCAAGTTTTTAGCATTTTGGCATCAACTTGGTCGTCACTGTGGTGTTTTTGAACTGCAGTTCCCATAGATCACTTGCCAATCAAACACTGTTGCCTGTACTGTGATATATTTTTTGTGGCACTCTCTTCTTTGTCTGTTCATCAGTAGTGGCTGTCAAAGGTCATATGCTTCTGTTTATTCAATACACCTCTCTACTGCTGCTGATTGAAAGGTAAAACTCATCATTCCTGTGCGTCAGCAAGTGATGAGTCTTCCAAGCATGACTTACCCGACACCAGAGTGTTAAGTCAGCACATATACTGTAACT
Organism: Myripristis murdjan; assembly: GCF_902150065.1. Classification (NCBI taxonomy): domain Eukaryota; kingdom Metazoa; phylum Chordata; class Actinopteri; order Holocentriformes; family Holocentridae; genus Myripristis; species Myripristis murdjan. The sequence goes on from NC_043988.1 coordinate 21,561,542, forward strand.
GCTGTCATGAACTGAGTGTAAGATCAATCATTATTGTGTTAGATAAATTAGTGATAGAGAAAGGATAAACTGAGATATATATTTTTATGATAATGTTCCAGATTATTAGTTTAAGTCTGAATAGATCAAAGGATGGACAGAGCAAAGGGTAAGGGAGGAGGTGCATGAAACACAATCGGAGGCAGACGTACACAATGTAGTCCAGTCATTTTATGAAAAACCCTAGGACAAACTGCAAGAGAAGCAAACTCAACTGATTTTGTATCCTCAGTTTGTCATGAGTGAGGGAAAAAAAGTCCCAAGAAATCCCATTGGTGGAAAGTTTTGAAAATTACCTATATATATGACCATATAATACCAAAAAACACTGTTTTTAACACATAGGGGAAAGGTGTTCAAAATTTTACTTTCAGACATCACTATAAAAATTCACAAGTTGATTACACACGCAAAGACAAGAAAAAAAGTCAATTACAAGTTCTTTGAATTATTCTGTTTACACATGCATATCACACGTTATCTGATTTGATATGCACTAATAAGGAATATAAGGAATAAATGCCAGAACACATATTTAAACAGTGAATTAAAAGGTTACGATATATATAGTAACCTTTTAATTCACTGTTATATAGTGACCTTTTAATTCAAGGTTACTATATATATCGTAACCTTTTAATGTGGCTTGGGTTTAAAAAAAAAAAAAAATTAGCTATAGTTGAAGTCGCACTGGATGGAGTGTACGATGAAGTTAAATCATGTTTGGACAGATGGATGGACCAAGACTGAGAAGACTGCAGTAAGTCCTTGGTATGCACAGTGTTTTGGGTGGCAGAAATACACAAGTTTCACAGCACACAGCAAAAGGTTTAGTTAAGTCTGTATGGGTGGCGAAAGGTGAAAAAAGAAGAGATAGATGAAAGGTTGGGAGGAGAGGGGAGAAGAGGCATTCATCTGGTGTGCTCAACAACACCAGAGCTAAGAGCCAGGGAAATTAGAGTGTTGAGTCTTGTTGATGGAGGGAGCACTTGACGGAGGAGAAGAGCGATAGAAAAGAGGAAGAGGCAGAGCGATGAGTGCAGCAAGAGTGGAGATTATTTTCAAGAAAAGGAAGAGGGGGAGAAAAGTAGGGATAGGGGCAGAGTGAGAGTTAAAAAAGAGAGGTAGGCGTCAGTGGGGAGATAGAGAAGGATGGAAAAAAGAGAAGGGACATTCATCTGTTGAGTTTGATAACAGTAAGTGCTGGGGACTGGATAAATACAGTGTAAAGGGTACTGCACTGAGGGGCAGTTAGAGGGAAAAAGAAGGGGAGACCTGGAGGGAGTTTCGCAGGAGAGGAAAAGACAAAGTGAGGCGTTGAATGAAAGACAGGGTGTGCTGCATACATTTGTAGTTTACAAAGACAAGAGCTAGCCAGGAGAAAGGAAAATGTTCCTAGATGAAGGGACCACACAAGAAAATTAAATATTAATGTCAGTGGTTGGAGTTGGGGGATGGGGGTGCACTGTGAAAGGAAGCAAAGCGATCACGTGTCTGGTATTTGCAACAGCAGAAAGTACCAGAAGTTGGAGAAGTTACGGCGATAAATTTTCTCTGAGAAACTAAGTTGAAAAGGGTATAATATCTGCTGTGCACTCTACCTCTCTTGTCAGTCATAATTCAAGTGCTAATTCCCTAAAGTGTGGATTTAAGAGTGTATATTAGTGAGCTTATTATCCGCACTCACTCACACACACACACACACACACACACACACACGGACACACACATAGACACACACACATTCACATTTACAGAGTTTGAGCCTGCCAGAACAATGCCAGTAAGCATCTCACTCTGTCACACATTGATGAATGGCAGCACTCAGAGGATCTTCAGATTTGGAACAATACACTAAACAAAACACGAACACAAGTTGGTCGTTCTCACCCGCAGACACACACACACTTGGGTACAGCTGTTGCCTCGCGGTCCCAGCCAGGGCTTGCTCTCTCTCCATGTCAGTGAATTTCTAATGAAACAAATTATTGCAATCTGTTTTTTGTCTTGCAGCCAACATTGTTTTGTTTTAAATATATTGAGTTGTATGTGGCATTGACAGGCAAATTTATGCTCTGATGTGAAAAAAAAATAAATGACCACAAACTAAATAGTCTAAGCCACACAATGAAAATAAATAACATATCAGTACCTGATATTGGTCGGTACATAAAGTCTGGTTTTCTGTATCAGAATCCACACTGATAAAGTACATTAGTACATCTCTAGCATAAAATAATCATGTTATGTCTGGGTTGTGGTTGTTACGATTAGTGTTTTGTCATGGCAACCAACAACACCAGGTAACTTATTTTATAGCTTGTACCAGCCACCATTGTCTAGGGCTTCCGGGGCTAGGCTACCAGGATGCTACAACACCTAGGCAGCACATGCCTCTGCCGGACACTGCTTAGGTGTAGTCTCTCACTGACAGTTCATTCATTTTTTTTTTTTTACGTATAAACACAGACACCAACTCAAATAAAAGTCTCTTTGAGCCACCAGCCTTGTGACTAGGTAAGTCCCTCTCCCCTAATCTGACAGCCATTCAGATCAAATAAACAGAGAGATGGTGTGCCATGACAGGTTTCTGCATTTAAGCCACCACAAAAAACAAAAAAAAAAAAAGAAAGAAAGAAACACCAAATGTCAACACAGGATTGCTCTTTCAATATTATTTTGTAATGATAGATTGACTTTTCAGTAGTCTGCTTTAATTAGCTGAAGTACCCGTCTTAACTGTGGAAAAGTGCCCTTTTTTTGTATGTAAATTACTCTGCAAGGGAGCTGTCAGTGATGAAATTCCTTGCTCTCCAATGGATTTTCATAATAGTGATAGATAACTTAATGCCCCTTCATCTGCTTCTGGTGCTCTGTCACCTGACTTCTTTTGCACTTCATCTGAAACTAAGTTCCACTCGTCTACCAATTCAAGTGTGTTATTGTCTCTTGCTGCCTCAAGAAATGTTCTGCAGCTGCAGGCATTATTCACCGTACAGACATTCCTCCAGTGGCGCTCTCCATCTTGGTATTGATTTCTTTCCTTCCTTCTTTCTCTCCTCTTCCTCTCCTTTCCACCCTCAGTCACTTGGCCGCAGGAACAGGACTGCGTATCAGTCCTGTTATACATAAGGGGTATTCATTGAGACGTCGAATTCTCTGCAGTAGCGGATGATAAAGTGTATGTCTGTGTACGTGTGTGTGTGTGAGAGAGTGTGCAGTAGCCGTGGGAGGAGAGGTACTTGGAGAGACGTAGATAGAGAGAGAGGAATCGGTCACACCTGGGTTCAGGTGAAGTGCCTGCAGTCCGTTTATTCTGACAGACCAACAAGGTAGAGGGAGAGCTCAATAACATGCTTCGGTGCAGACCACACATACACACACATCAAAAATACAAAAAGTACACACATGCTACAAACAAGACCCGGGTAAGATAGCGGTTGAATACATTCGGAAGAAATGAAAAACCACAAGGAGTGCTTGATTTATCTCATTTTGCAATTGGCTGAGTCCCTATTTGAGGTTTTTTGAGTGTCTCACAGGATAAATCAACCACCTCCCAGGTAGTTCAAGAAAACCTGAAACCATGTTCAAAGATGTTTCATTCAAGTGTGATGGAGACAGACACACTTCCACACATGCCTGGCCATGTATAGTGACAGTACCCCTGCCACACACACATATACACACAGAGAAGATAAATTACCATGCTGGATGACTTGTATAATCCCCATGTCTGACAGTCTGAACTCTGTGATGAGTGCGTGTATATTTGCATGAGTGACATGCACGTCACTCATTTGAACCTCTCCGCAGAACTGGTTGACGGGTATCTTAGCTGGATCCATCATGATTCAGTAGACTGCTGAGGCACGGGAGGTGTCTGTCTGTGTGTGTGTGTGTGTGTGTGTGTGTGTGTGTGTGTGGAGGAGTAAGATGACACTTGAAGAATTCCAAATGGCTACATCTTTATTTTGTTTGCACTTGAACACATATCCCTCCCCTCAGTCAAAGCCTGTGTTTACACTACACTATCAGGTTTCGCTCATGCTTAACTGCTTGTAGATGACTTGTAGTAATTATATAATTAAAACAAGTGTGTGTTTGCAGAGTGCGCTGCCAAACTCTTCAAAGTGACGACGACGCATACTTTTTCCTGCACCAGCACCTCTAGCTCTTTTCCCCTTTCTGTCTCCTTTAAGTGTTGTCTTCTTTTCGAGTGATGCAACATTGGGTTGGGCCAACGCAACGGGCCCTTTAAGTCGTTAGCAAAGAGCATTAATGAGCGTGGTGCTTAGAGCCCCCCTGCAGACTTAAGAGTGTGTGATGTAGAGGGGATGAGGGCACTAATTCTCCAAAGTGCCGTAATAAGTAGGGGATTAGCAAAGCCTTCCATTAGCCAAAGCCTTGACGATGCTAAGCTAATGCTCCATAGCCACTATAGCAAGGGCGCTAAAGCGATAGTTAGCATGACCATTATAATAGGAATATGGAATTTGGATAATGTAGCTTATGATATATAACTGGCTTATTCTGCTCTAATATTCAGACAGTTTTAATGGAAGAGATAGAAATGCATGCACACACACACAGGCATGACACACATGCACACGTGTATATGCACGCATTAACGATTATACATACACGTGTGTTCCCACACACATACACATGCTCGGTAGTTGTCATATTATTAGAAGATGAATCAACGGCTCAGTGGTTATAAGAATAATGGCTATGACAAAGCATTATGTTGAGACCTATTGAAGTTTAATCATATATTGTTACACTTTAATTAATTCCTCAAATTTTAGACTTGCACAACGGACACTGAGATTGAAACAGCTCTAGGTTCCACTCATTAATCTTCTGCATCAATTCATGAAGAATTGCCTGAAATAACCCTTGGCTATAAAAAGGGAATATCACTCCTAACAGTGTGTTGCCATTTAATTGGAGGCTGGCGATGTGTGTTCATACATTTTTATCTATTACCTCCAAATTGGACTTATCTTGCTGCAGTTGTGAGAGAAAACTGCACCAGTTTCTTGTGTACTGTGTCTGCCTCCACAAAGATCCCCTGTCAAAGGATCGGTTCCAGGATGTTTGGCTTGCATCTTGCACATGGGGCTTTGTTTGCTCTTGCATATAGACTGAACCGTCCAAGATTGCAGCAACATATTAAGTCAGCTTTGGAGCCACTTGTGCATTTTGAAAGTAACACTACCTAATGACACATGTTGTAAAGTCCAAATCCATATTAATAAATCTAAATGAAGTGATGACTTGTGAAATGAAACAATACTAGTGAAAGCAGCAGACATCATGTTGTGCATCATCATATTTATCTGTGACTCACTGTGTTCACACCGCATGCAGCCCAGTTCCCACCACACAGCCACACACCCGCTTGGATCTGTTGCAGTGTGGTGCAAGCAGTTGTTTCTGGATTTGACAGCTCATTGTTTTAAACCACATGCAACCACATCGCATTGTATCGGTTTGCATGTAGCAGGTTGGCATAGGAGACAATGTTACATTTTCTCTCTCTCTCTCTCTCTCTCTCTCTCTCTCTCTCTCTCTCTCTCTCTCTCAAACACACACACACACACACACACTAACACACAGAAACACAAAATGCCTTTATTCTGCTTTTCTCAGCATCATTGTTCTACCTCCTCCAGGTTTCTTTCTTTCTTTCTTTCTTTCTTTCTTTCTTTCTTTCTTTCTTTCTTTCTTTCCTCTACAACTTTTTCTGTTTCTGCAGTGTTGGCACAGCAGTCTGTGTGGCATTATATAGGCTGACGATGCTTGTTTTATAGTTAGTGCATTTCTGCCATTGTACTTTGCCATCTTCCTGTGTGTGTATTGACCTTACATTCTTTACACCTTTTTTAAATCACTCTCTCTTCCACCAAGCAACTCTCTGACAATTTTAGCAGCTAAAATGGAATAAACGCCAAGGTCTGGTGTTTAACACATTGTGAAGGACAAAGTGGGTTGTGGAAGTGAGGAGGGAAGGAGGATTAAGAAGAAGGGAGGGAAAGAGAAGAAACTTAAGGCCACAAGAGCAGAGTGAGGATGGCCATGAGGGCAGGAGGAATTGAAAGTACATCGAGGGAGGCAATGGACAGAAATGTGTAAAGGAACAAAGGAGTGAAGAGGTGATGGATGAATGGAGGAAGTGAGGGAAGAGAAGGTGTCTGTGTGTTGCCGTGAGGGTAAACATAAGATAAGGGAGAAAAAGGATGGGGAAGATAGAGGGTGAGATGGATTGGTGGTTCAGATGGGACATGTGTGGAAGAAGGGACATTGGAAGGAAGGTGGATAGATGATTTCAGTTGGAGGACATTGTAGTTTCACCAGTGCCATAAGGCTACCAAAATGAAAATCACTGCAAGACTGGAGCTCTGAAATGATTGGGGCTGAAAGGTAAGAACTCAGATGGGCTATTTTGGACAAGGAGGGAGATAAGAGGGGAGTGGGTTGAGAGGCTAGAAGGTAGAGGTGTTTCTGACTGCACTACAGGCCCAGGAAGGAAGGAGAGTGGAAGGGAGGAATAAGTGCTGATAATGTCTGAGAGTTGTCCGGTGTTGAGACAGGGTAGCAGAGTCCAAACTACGGACAGAAAGTCTCCAAGGCAAGGAGGGCATTTTTTACAATGCAGTTTTCATCATGCAATTTTTTAATGCACTTTTTATACACTTTTTTATACTAGCACACTTTAATGATTTCCTATAGCACATTCCTTTTTTATAATGTATTATTGTTTATGTAGTAGCCTGGAGGTCAATCTATAATGTGGACGCTGACACTATTGTGCTTCACTCCTGGCTCAAGGATTGACTTCACTTTGCCTCAGTAGCCAGGATACTGCTTGCTCTCAGCAGATGGTCGCTTCTGTGAAAACTTTAAATGAAATGGAGAGTGTGGGGATGGGCGGACAATTGCCAAAAGTATCACTCATTGTTTTCTGTTTTCTATTGGATTTTCAGTTATAATAGATGGGAGGGTTTGTCTGCAAGACAGATTTTATTCCATATGCTTTGCAGCAAGCATTTTAGGGAGGCAAGCGTCCATCGACACCAAACAATGAAAGAACTCAAACTAGAAACAAAATGTATGCGAACACAAGTCACATGTTAAGGATACACACCATTGCTGTAAGTTTAAATTTGAGTACTTATAAAAATTTCATCATGATTATTATTTAATGGATTATAAGTCACATGATTCAAACATATCAGTGCTACAAGTTGGAATAAGCAAACCTCCAGCTCATAGTTATTACATATATGAAAGAAAAGCCACAGAGCATGGTTGCATATTTAGAGCACAGTAAAAATCATAATAGTTATGAAGAGGTAAGGCATTGTTTACAGTTACTAAAGGGCACAGCCATAATACATAGTAAGCTTTTTGATTGATGATATTTCAGTCTTACAGGAAGGAGTGGTATGCCCTCATCACACCACCGATCCTTCCAACAAAGCACTCAAACATGTCTCTACATTCTGTAGTCTCTTAAAAGAACAAGGTGCCCCTATTGAAACATTATCCTGTCAGTATCTTAGTATTAAGGTTAATATAGTCTTTTTTTTCTCTCCATTGAATTTTGGTAGAAAGACAGGCTGTTAAAAGTGTGATTGCATTTACTGACAGGAAAATAAAGCAGGAGCAAAGTTTGTGTTTTGAGCTAGAACCGGGGAATGAAAACTCTAAAGGCTTATTTTACATGTGTGAATATACCTCAGATTTCCAGATTGTATCTCTAAAGATGCATTGGTCTTGCCAGACTTCTCAGCTGGCATTTAGTGAAGGCAGGGGCGAAGATGGATAGCTGGGAGAGGGCAGTTCAGGGGAGATGAGGAGAAAGACAGCAATGATGGTAAAAAGATACAGCGGAGAGAAGAGGGAAGGAAATATTATGAAAGGGTTTTTTTTAGAAGGAGAATGAGAGGTGGTTTGTGTTTCTGGTTCGTCAACCACAAGCAGCCAGGGGGCCTCAGTCTAAAATGGTCTCACCACCTGTGTGTGTGTGTGTGTGTGTGTGTGTGTGTGTGTGTGGTCAAATTACAAAAGAGTGCTATATGTCTATGTGTGTATTTTGGTCTTGTATATGCATTTTTCCTTCTATCATTTGTAGATATAGAGGTTACAGATGGGGAACTCATGGTGTATATGTTCCTCTTTCACTATTGCATACCTTCACCTGTTCACCTTTGTATTTCTGTGTGTGTGTGTGTGTGTGTGTGTGTGTGTGTGTGTGCTCATGTGGAAACAAGCGAAGTAGGTCTTAAAACATTTCCCTTCTTCTTTCAGTCAAAGTTGCACTGCAAGTTGCACTAATAAAATCTTACTGCACTCTGCACTGTAATAATTGCTTTCATGTGATATAGTTTGGTATTGCTCTTGCTTACAAAACAGATATGCTCCTGACAAATGATCACTGTATCTAAAATGTAAACCACTGATATTACCTTTGCATATTTAGGAAAATAAAATGTGTCTCTTCTGTTTTCCCTCTATGCAGCCTGTGAGCTGATGAACCGTGGTATCCTGGCTCTGGTCAGTTCGATTGGCTGCATGTCCGCAGGCAGCCTTCAGACTCTTGCAGACGCCATGCACATCCCCCACCTCTTTATCCAGCGCTCCCCGGCGGGAACACCCCGCTCTGCCTGCCCACCCACCAGTCGCATCCCTGGAACTGACGACTACACCCTAATGGTCCGCCCACCTGTCTATCTCAATGAGGTCATCATGCAAGTGGTGTCTGAGTACAGCTGGCAGAAGTTCATCCTCTTCTATGATTCTGACTTTGGTAAGAGAGTAAGATCTGTCTGTCCTTCTGTCTTATCTGTTTGTCAATCTATCTATCCTGCAGAGATGTTACGCATATTTTTGCTTATTATAAAATGCCTTGGCCAGTGAATTAACTGAGCAGCAAAGCACAGTAAATATATTTCAGCTTATCTCTTAAGGGACAAGACTTTGGAGATATTAGGCTAATTCCCATTCACTTTTGAGTGATATTAAGATGCTCTTTGAAATGTACTTACTTACCTCCCACCCCTGCTGGAATCATTGACATGAGGGAAATGAGGCTCCGCAGTAGGTAAGGCAGAGGATTTGCTTCAGTTGACATCCATAGTAGGCTGAATCTATGAAATCAGTGGTGTGTGAATTTTGAATGTATCTGATTTAACAGTACAAATGGCTTCCCAGCATGGTAGAACATTACAGAGCTAATGGACGTCTGGTTAAGTGAGAAACCGCGTGCAGTTTCTCTCACGCGCATGCACATTCATACACACCAATACACACACCAGAATGTGTACATGTCTATATGCACATACAGGCACATATGCATGCATCGTACTTGTGCACAGGCTCGTGTAATGTTATGTACAACATAGAGAGTGAGGCTCAGAGAGCTAAACAGACATAGGTGACCACATGCAATTCCCATATCTGTCCACCTGCCTGTATGTATGTATGTCAGCTCGTCCACTATACCACCCTTTCTTTCTGTCTCCCTCCTTTCTGTTTCAAGTCCATTAACTCTAACGCTAGACTAGTAACATCCACTGTCCCTGTTATGAAGGGCTACTCTGGCTTTCCAGTCTCCATTATTCCTCTGCAGCAATATTACTTAGCTTTCTCCATATGTGCAATATTTAATATCTCCACGTCTATAGGTGTATAGTGTATAGATGTGCTTGTCTGCATATGTGCTTTGTATATTACATGTGGTGGTTGAGTTTAAGCATCCTTCTTGACTCTCTTTACTATTACAGTCCACTATATTTATGTCTGCTCACATATGCATCCCTTCCCCCGTAGGGTGAACAATGAAGAAATAACAATTTTATTATAATCAGTCACAGATGATTGGACACACATAAAGCATGTCCTCAGCTTAACATGTTATCTTACTGCAAAGAGTCAGTATAAGTCTGGTTTGCGCTATACAGGCCAACACTGACCACTTGTAATTACCCTTCTTATTTTTCTACCAAGGTCTCGTTCCACCATCTTAGGTCTAGCAGATGCTCCATTTCACTTATCTTAGTCAGTTGAGCAAAATTAATGCATTTTATGCATTGATCTCTGATGGAACCACTGAATCATTTTGATGCAAATGAGCTGTGCTGCAATGTCACATGTAGGTTTGAACTTAATCTTGTAAGGAAATAAAATATTCATCAGTTTATTGAATACGCCATAAAATGGTAAGGTCTAACTATAAACAGTTGTACCAAACAGCTATGTCCTGCACTGGATCATGCCTAAGGCGTGGAATCAATTTTAATTGTTAAGTAATTTCTCTAGCTCGCTCATGATGTGGATTCTGTTAAATATTGATTTTTGTCACATGAATGAACGGATGATGGCATATTAAGTTAATATTCAAGACTGATTCATCAATCCTCATTGTCAGTCTTGATGATTTTCATCCTACTGTAATGAATCCATTGGATCCTTGTGTAGAAAATACCTTTTGTAGTAAAATCCATAATGTATTCTGTGTGATTGTGGTAGTTCAAACTCCTAACAGAAGGCCATTGGATTTTGAGTGTGTACAAGAAAGACAGTATCAGCCAAAGGGGGTAAATCTAATTAAAAATCAAACGCTGATTTCTACAGGAAGTGGATCTAGGGTGTAGCCTGGAACAGGCATATTGTCATTTAGTTTCTGTTGTTCACAAAACAGCGTTTGGGCACTGTGGGGTTCAAACCATTTGCAATAGGGGCAGAAGCAGCGGGCCTTCACAAAAATACATAGTGATTAGATCAACTATTCATCTATCATTTGTTAACTCATAGGGTAAGACAAACGAATCATATGATAATATGAGAGCACCAGAAGTTATACAAACCACAGAGACTGCTATCGTGAAAGCCAGCCAACATACCAGTTAGCATTTTGCTAGTTTGTCACTATACAGTTAATGTCATTTTTGTCACGAAAATCTGCACATAGCAGCATCAGTTCTTCAAGAATAGCAACTGTTGTTTCTGTGTTCAAATTCAGTGCACAGAAGCCTTGCGCTGTCCTCATCACCTGCAGCATGCCTGTCGTTCCTAAGCATGCTGATTGGTTTGCCTGTTTGGTAGCTTCCAGTAATGCTCTTGTTGGAGCGTGTCCAGATCGGAGACATTTTAAAAGTGAGAAATAATGCAGTTCACAACAGCTGTCAGTTGACCACAGTTTGGCCTTTCTCATGTAAACCAGTGTTAACAACATGCACACACAGACACAGACACACACACACACACACACACACATGCACACACACACACAAGCAGACTTACACACAGGTCTCTCCCCCACTTAAAGCCATCAGTTCCCTCTATGCTCTGTGACCACTGATTCAGCACATGGTTCCTCTGGGTTTTTCAGCAGTCCCGTTCTCTCAGCCACAGAAGGCCTTTTAAAGATGTCACCATTGTTCCCTAATGGTCTCACCCCGTTCAAGGAGAGAAGGGAGAGAGGGAGATGGTGAAAGAGGGAGAGAGAGAGAGATGGCATTTTAAGGCGTTAACAGTGTTCCCAAAGGGCCTTGCCTCTGTACAAGGAGAGTTCTTTAGAGAACAGACAATCGAGTGTGTCCTCTCAAATGAAGCCACGTTGCAACTGTCCCGATCCCAATTTTCAGCTCTACTGGTGCGATCCGGACACTGAGAACTCATGTTTTCTCTCTATTATCTCTTTCTCCCTCTCACCCTCTCTCTCTCTCTCTCTCTCTCTCTCTCTCTCTCTCTCTCTTTTTCTCTTAACTCTCTTCACTCTCTCATCATGCTCATCGTGTTTCTTATTCTCTTGCTGTATAACATGATTTTTTTTTGTGCGTGTGTGTGATTGTAATTGTGAAGGTGCCATTTTTTGATTGCCCTTGGCTACAATCCACATGACAACAACTGTAACCCTATAGTGGCTGAGAGAATGTGGGAGGCACCACTTGATGTTAATAAAATAACTGACGTTAAAGCTGTGGGTTTTTTTGTGTGTGTTTTGTTTTGTTTTTCAGCCTTTAGCCAGTGACGAGGGGACTGAGGTTCAGTTGTAACCGGTTATATGAAAACCAAAGAACTGATCTGAAAATGAATGATGTTCATAAACTTGTTTATGTTCTAATAGGAGATAAGAATAACAGCACTGATATATTTTTTAAAAAATATTTTTTTGGTCATGAAAGTCAGAAAAGGTGCAAAATATTTTCCACATAGTTAATTTTTTTTTTTTTCGTTATTTAGGTTCAGATTCCACAGTGATGATATGTATATATATATCTATATATATATAGATAGATAGATATAGATATAGATATATATATATTAGCTTGAAACAAAATAAAACAAAACAAAAAACTGTTTTATATACTTAAGCTTGCTGACTGTTTCTTACATGAAGATGGTACAGAGGCAGCATACCTGCATTTGAGTCTCTCTCGCAAAAGAGTATTCATTAATATCTTATACCTTCATAAATAAAAAATGAAATCGATTTGGTGAATCCATATTGTTGCCCCCCTCAAGGGAGCACCAATTGTAACAGTTTCTTGCTGTTGTAATGCAGTCAGTTTACTGTAAATGCGGGATCATGTCCAGGTGACTTAGATGTTATAAACAACTCCACTGTGCTTCTACATGTGGTCTATGTTGCATTTCACTGCATAGTGTCTGGTGAATCAGAAACATTATGAAAAATAATCTTGAATGGTAATAAAATAAAAATGATCTCAAAAGACGATGTAATATTAAAAAAAAAAAAAAAATCAGAAGAACTGAAGACCCTTGGTTCTCCTTGTTTTTGCAAACCCTGCAATGAAAGCTATCCGAAATGTCAACAGCTGGTGTTGTTAGTTCATAGAAAAAGGAAGAGAGTATACCTGCCAGTGTTTGATCACTTTCAAGTGGAGACAGCAACCTTTTCCACCTGACCCAGTGTAAAAGTTGACTTAAGCTGAGGCCTTGACTGAAGGACATGGAAGGCAAACTTAAAATATAGTTTGTGTTTGGTTGCTCAGATGGTAGAAGTGGTAGACAGGAAGAAAGACAAGGATAGCACAGAGATGAAGAGACAAAACAGAGGGGGATTTTGAAGAAGGGTGGAGTTGGGAGATGAGTTGAAAGGAGGGTGTAAGATATGAAATCGTGGTGTGAGATTGGCTCATCAGTGGAAGTCACATAGAAAAAGTTTGACTCAGGGCAGTAGAAATAAGTGTATGCCAGGAGAACGTTCCCTGCCTGACTGCATTGTGCCAACTGTAAAGTTTGCTGGAGGAGGGATAACGCTATGGGCTTGTTTTTCTGGGGCTGACCTAGGCCTTTAGTTCAGTGAAGGGAAATCTTAATGCTTCAGCTTACCAAGACATTTTGGACACTTCTCTGCTTCCAACTTTGTGGGAACAGTTTGGGGAAGGCCTTTTTCTGTCCCAGCATGACTGTGCCTCAGTGCACAAAGCAAGCTCCATAAAGGCATGGCTGGGTGAGTTTGGTGTGGAAGAACTTGACTGGCCCACAAGGAGCCCTGACCTAAACCCCATACATCACCTTTGGGATGAACTAGAGCAGAGATTGTGAGCTGGGCCTTCTCGTCCAACATCAGTGTCTGACCTCAAAAATGCTCTTCTGGATGAATGGGCAAAAATTCCCACAGACACACTTTTCTTTTCCTCACGGTGGGTGTGGTTTTTGCAGTATAACACATTCCGCTCTGTCTCTATTTACAGTATTATGCTTATGTGCTTATTCACATTTGTAATCTTCAGACATAAATAAAATCAAATTTAAAAGTGCAGTCCTGCAATTGATTCATGAAAAGCAATTTATGTTGTAGTCCACAAGGAGTACGTTATGCACCTATAAGAGCTTTGAATTGGACATTATACATGCTGAGTTATCCCTTATGCTAATAAGACATGATTACAATACATTTTTTGGACATTTTTTGTTTATTCTGCTACTGTTACAGTGTGATAGGTGTTTATCACCTGGCTTTTTTTTGTATTATCCATATGTACAGGAAGTTCCATGTTTCTGTGCAAAACCTTTAATGGCAATCATATTTTTTGAAGTTGTTTACAAATATGTTTGACTTCACTTTTCAAAAAAGACAATGTTACAACATTAAGATCCCTTCAAGGCAAGAGCGGAAATGAAACAGGGAGAGGGAGGAAAAGATGTATGTTAAGGGGGGAAGGGGTTCATTTTTAATGGCTACATGTTATTCGGGGTAAATTATCACAGGACTGTGTTCCAGTCAGCTGTAGTGACCTGTGAAGGGTACTGCGCTGGAAAGATGAGACGTTTTAAAAAGAATTTTAAAGTTCTGTTGGTTCAAAACACTTGATCCAGTGGGTGTTGATATTCTCTTAGCAGGTTTTGCATATAAATGCAGCTATAAAGGGTTCAGGGAGTGATCCATAGTGATATAAATTCAGTCCAGATTAGGACATAGCAATGAGATGAGGGCATAGCAGTGATTTTCTCTGATATATACTCATAAGTGGGTGTGACAAAGGGTCAGTCCTCACTGAAGTGCTATCATATACATGAGGCATAGCAGCAATCCCTATGGCTGTGCTATATATGGAGGATAATTCAGAGGGACACTATGTACAAGAAAGAAGACAAAAGGCATTAAGAAAGTGAACCTGACAGTGTGGAGATAAAAAAAAAAAGGTTAGGAAAGAGGAAGGAAGGGAATTTAGGGCTACGTCGACCAATGAGGGAAAAAAAAAAAACCTTTCATGTCAGTGATTCTCCTAGAAATATATTTTCTACAGTCATTAGTTCATTCAGTGTTTGTTCTAATGCTTTCTTTTGATTTGAATCATTCAAAGCATGTTTCACTCCACTGAGACAACCTAATTAACCTTGAAACAATATTTTCCCCAAACCGTCCTTCAGTAATGTTTTAGATTATATGACTTTTTTCCCAGCATAATCCCTTTTTTAGAGAGACCATGTATATAATGAATTTAATTAATAGTTTGTTTTTTGTTGTTGTTGTTGTTGTTGTTGTTTTGTTTTTTTCAGTGACCTGCATATTTAAGATACCTGAAAGATGAATTTGCATTACAGGCCAGACTCCTTTCCAAGGTCTTCCTCTGTTTTTCTGTGTGTCTGTGTGTGCATATGTGTGTGTTTGTGTGTGTCTTAACTATTCTCCTTCATGTCTGAAAAGTGACCCACATCTGGCACAAGTCTTTTTCGGTTCCTGACATTATATTTACATTGATATTCACATTACCACTGCTTGTCACTGACTTGTTGTATCAGAGTATCAGACAACCTACAGTTTGGGATGTGTCAAAAGAAAAGGAACACAACAGGCAAAGAGGGCATGGGGGCAGATGGTGTACACTGAGGAATTAAACTGAGGAGCTAATTGGCCTTTACTGAAATTCATTATGTGCCATAAACCAGTAGTCAAATTAATAACATCATCACACTACAACACCAAAAAACAAGTCTCATAAGCTTGTTATCATACATGGATGATTAGATAGATAGATAGATAGATAGATAGATAGATAGATAGATAGATAGAGTCACTGAAAAAAATAGAAACACAGCTGTAGTCAGGACTTCCAAGGACGCTGGGTTTTTGAGAGGTAACTTGGCTTGAGGAGACACTTACGGTCAAAACCCCTTAAAAAGCTGTTAAACCATTTCATGTGGAAGTGAAACCCCAAGTAGAGGGGTGGCCCCTGAAGGACAAAGAGTTAGCCTAAGGATGGAGGGGAAAGGAATCAGAAGAACTAAAATATCAAAGCAGAAAGGGAGGTGGGAACGTTATGGCAGAGGGGACTCAAAGGCAAGCAGAATCAGGATATACTTTATTGTCATTGTACACAGTGTTACAAGCAGATACATTCATGAGCAACACAAAAAGGTACAAGCTTACAGGGAAGCCACGTGTTACTTTGTCTCCTATGTAAGAAAATCAGTCTGAATGGGCGAGAGAGAAAGAGATTAAAGACATTGTGATAGTATAAAGTGAAACAATCAAACAAACAAAAAAAGTAAAGCAGAGAGGCAATAGGGACAGATCTAAAGGCATAGCAGATTTTGCAGGGCAGAGTGAAAGGCAGCCAGGCAAGCAGATAAACACTTAAAAAAAAACCAACTCAAAAAGCTATAAAATGTTTTACAAAGAGGTGTGACCCCAAAGTAGTGGTTTGGAGCCTTAGGGCATGCTGTGGATGAAATGACCTCGGCAGTGAAAGGGTGAGTAAGACAGATGACACTGAAAGAGTGGGAGGCAAACTATAGTAAAGCAAGGAGGGAGATTGGGAGGCAGATCTAACAGCATACATGATACAGAGGCAGGGCAGGAGGCAGGCAGGGAGGAAGACCAAAGCCTTAAAAAGCTGAAAGCCTTTCCAGAAGGCCAGACAGGTGAACCTCCCAAGTTCTGGTTTGCCTCCTTGGTGGAGCTCAAAGTGAGCTGTCAGGGGCAGAGGAAGGGCAGTGAAACAGAGGCAAGGAATGAGGGAGGGAGGAATGGAGATGCAATGTCTGTCATGTTGTTCAGTGCACAATCACAACACACAGTAACACTCTCCATATAGTACACTACAGCCATCATACTGTACTGCAAAGCAGTGTCAACAAATCATTAAAACCACACTAAATCCCAGAGCTAACTGTAATTTAATATTTTTGTTGTGTCAAATAAATGCTGAATTTCATCGTAATGGGTGTAATTAGTGTTTTGGAGAGGCCATTAAAATGGTGTAGCATTCCTATATTTTCAGTGAGCTGATGCTGGAGAAGAATGTGCTTGCTGCTTTTGATTTGAGAAGCTCCAAATAGAGAGCTGCTCACCAAGTAGTACATGCAATTTAGACAGGCGACAAGAGAGATCAGGAAGGTACCCAAAGGTCATAAAAACAATAAGAGAAGGAAGGAAGGATGGATAGAGTCAGTGAAAAAGAGAGATTAGGAGAGAGAGGACCATGGTGCCTCAAGGGTGGAGACTGAGAGAAGAGGCAGGTGGAGAGAAATTTAGAGACATAAGGTGTGTGAAAGGCAGAGAAGAGGGTGTGGATGGGGATTGAAAACCAGAGAAGATTTGGGGAGATAGGGAAGGTGACGCAGACCTAAAAAGGCTCCAAGCCTTTTATATAGAGATGAGATCTAAGTGTTGGTTAAGCTCTCCGGGGGGATACTGGCAATGAGATGCCTGGGGCTTTGAGGGAGAAGGTGAGAGACAGGGGGAGAGTCAGGGAAATGAAAGCGAAGAATAGAGGGAGATGGGGCCATAGATCTAAAGGAATAGAAGATTTAGAGAGCAATAGGCAGTCAGTCAGAGTGGCAGATACTTTGGGCCTAAAGCATTTTTTAGGTAAGAGGTAAACTTCCCAAGTTCAGGTTCAGCTGTCGAGGGCTTAGGTTCTTTTTTAGGCAAGAAGCATATAGAAAAATTAAATCTTTGCTCATGAATCTCAGCCCATATTTTAAGAACCAGCACCACTGAGGTATTTGACAGTGAAATGCCTGGGGCAGAGACAGAGATAGCCAGGGGTAAAGGCAGAGGGCAATAAACAAAGCACGGTTAGGGATGCAGGCCCAGTGGCAGAACAGCCAATAGGATACAAACAAAAACGGTTCACAGAGCATTAAAGGCAATTGAGTAGAAAAAAGTACTGACAGTTTTGTCAAGTAATGTAGGAGCAAAGGTGTATGGGAAAAAAACTAATACTTAAATTATCATTCCTGACAGAGATTCTTCTGACTTTGCTGGGCATTCCTATGAGTGCAATTCGCCAGTGAGGGAGTGTGTTTTAGGGAGCCCTACTGGTTAGTTAGTAGAGAGGAATGTGGGTGAGGTAATGTGAACCTCTGTGTGCATTATGCTCACCTGATGAAACCCCCCTTGCTGTCAGGTTAGAAGAAGCAGCTGGTAGCTCCATGTACATAGCAACAAGCGAAGTTTGGGATAGTCTCCTCCTTGTCCAAACCAACAGTCAGGGCCAGTGATAGGGGCTGGTTTACATATTGGGAATTAGACTTGAATCAGTTGGGTAAAAAAAAAAAAAAAAAAAAAAAAAAAAAAAGTGACAACAATAGTTTTTGTTGCAGTTTTGCAGGTTCTTCTAGTTTGAGATTCAGTGTTAAATGCCTTGGGCAAGGGGAGAGAGATTGCTGTACAGTACTTAGTTTGGGCATTTGTGCTGTAATAAGAAGCAGAGGAGTTTTTGCAAAACAAGCAGGGGGGAGGGACAAAGCAAAACAGGGAAGACACACAGAGAACAGGATGCAAGCGGGGAGAAACTGAGGGATGTCTCAGAAGAAAAGCCAAGGGACCAGAAAGGGATGAAGGGAAGGCAAGCGGGGGGAGAAACAAAGGGAAGCTTTTCAACACAGAAAGAGTACCAGTGAGCTGGGGGAACATGCAGGTGAAATCCCTGTGTGCTGTTAGTTGCTACACTGCATTAGCTCCAGCTTTCAATTTGAGCCAGTGGCTTGCAGCATGGATGGGATAGTGCGGAAAGAATGGAAGCCTGACCAGCAGGTGAAAGGGACTCACAGAGAACTTTACCATACAAGCATAACCCATTGTAAGGGTTTTACTTTTCTTTTACAAGGACTTTTGGCAACCAGTCCAGTTGAATTTTCTTCGCTAAATGCATTTTCAGTTCCACTTTAAAAGATTTAAGAAGGAATAAGGCACAGTGGCTGCCATGATACAGTATGATTACAGTGGAAATGCATTTATAAGTAGGTAATCAATGTACATGCCATGTCTATTTTACACATGAATGTTAGATACACCTGTTCTCACTGGAAACATAGCAGGAGCTATATTTTATAAGATGTCACAAAATTGAAATCAGGCTGTGCTCCTTATTGTGCAATTGAAGAGGCAATAGAAGAAGACTGTTGCAGAACCATGTTACATTCAATAGTAGAGTGTGGCTGCAGCAGTACAGGAATACATATAGAGCTGTCTGTTAGTGTTGAATAGAAGCATTGCAGAATACAGACTGAATACCCGAAACTGCAAAGTGGCATGGTGTACAAATAATGAAGTCACAAAGTGCTGTTTTTGAAGATGGTGCAAACAGTACTTGAGAAATAGCACTGTAATAGTAACAGTAATCAAATTTAGAGTAAGAGCTTTGGGACTGGAGATGTAGAATATGTGTCTGTATTACAATCTTACAGTGCTGGTACTTGAGTTGGGTGGCAGCCATAGTACTTCAATTGGAGTAGAGAGGACTGTCTTATTCAAATCAGAATAGCAGGATGGTAGGAGCTTGGCCATTTTTAAGGGAAAGAACTGTAACCGTTGCACTGGGCTAACTTCAGTTGGTGGTAATTACTAATGTTGATTGCTACTTTCAGTACGCAGGCAATGAACAAAATGGGCCCTATCTTGTGCCACCCGCTATCCGCTGCCACGACCCGCTACCCGCAAATTGTGGATTTAGGAACTTCCGCTATCCCTAAACGGTATCTTGCGCCACCCGCTACCCGCTATCCGTTATGCCGACTCCGTCATTTGCGCCTGGAGGTGTGTCCGTGGGCGTGTTTCATGCGCTATCCCTAAAGTTGCTATCTTGCGCACACACTTTAGGGATAGCGGATAGCGGGTGGTCCTGACCACCCGCTATCCGCTAAGTTTGGGCTGTCAGGAGAGCGCGTCCAGGCGGCTTCAATGCGCGCCCCGACGGAGCCTCGCCACGGACACGGTCGGACTGATACCGGGACGCCGCCAGAATGGACTGAGTATATTACTCATATAGACTGTTTAGAGGAAAGACTGTTTTAATTGGACACTTACGCCAGCACGTTTTATTGTTTTATCATAAGCCAGCAGCTGTGCTATATTTTTATTTTTAATATTTTATTTGCCCAATCTACCTTGTCAATAAATTAGTTTACACATAGTTCCACCTCTGCCTCTTGTGTGTGTGTGGTGTGGCCCGGGGATTTTACTCAATCAGTACAACCTTGTGACACGTCCACTTGGACACATGTGGCTCCATCTCCCGAATTAACTTGCCTATAATATAATATATAATATGTATATAAAGCCAACTTGCTTTAGCCTCAGTAGAAGCCCTGAGAAAATCTACCTCCCTCTCTCCATCGCGGGTTTAGGATTTAGGATTTAGGATAGCGCATCCTGCCCTTAAAGGCAATGGCACCTGGCACACTGATTGGTTTAACTGGCGTACACTGCAAAAACGCAAAATCTTACCAAGATTATTTGTCTTATTTCAAGTCAAAAATGTCTTATTACTAGTCAAAATATCTCATTACACTTAAAATAAGACACGATCGCCTCAGAAGTAAATTGTTTTAAGTAAATTTTCACTTGTTTCAAGTGAAAATTTACTTAAAACAAGTGAAAATTTGCTTGTTTCATTGGCAAAATTTGCCAGTGGAAAAAGTGAAAATTCACTTGAAATAAGTGAAAATTAGCTAGAAACAAGAAACAAATTTTGCCAATGAAACAAGCAAATTTTCACTTGTTTCAAGCAAATTTTCACTTGAAACAAGAGACAATTGTCTAAAAACAATTTACTTCTGAGGTGATCATGTCTTATTTTAAGTGTAATGAGATATTTTGACTAGTAATAAGACATTTTTGACTTGAAATAAGACAAATAATCTTGGTAAGATTTTGAGTTTTTGCAGTGACACCCAAAACACGCCTATGCATAATATAGCGGGTAGCGCAGGTGTTTTGCGGATAGCGGGAGGTGCACAAGATAGCAACTTTTACGGGGGAACGCCTCTTCCTAAATCCTAAATCCGCAAATAGCGGGTTTAGGGAGTCTGGCGCAAGATAGGGCCCAATGTCTTTTCAGTTCTCTATAGTGTGAGACAGTCTTTACTGCCCCATACGTATGTTGTCATTGTAGCAACTACTGTCACAAATCAAAGCTGAATCCAAATGCAGACACCAGACAAGCAGGTAGGGTGATAAATAAGGCTTTTTGTTGATAAGACAGGCAGGGAAGGTGAGATGGTGGCTGCCTGGTGTTTCGGCAGAAGTGAGGGCAGGAATCCAGGTGGAGGCTTGATGGAGGTAGAGTGCAGGTGGGCAAGGGTAAGAGGGGTGAATGAAAGTGCAGAGAAAACAGGATGTGAACTTGCTGGCGGGGTTGGCAGGCAGGCGAGGCGAGTATGCAGGCAAGTAAACTGGAGACAAGTGTAAAGCACGGGTGTAACACGAGCTGACAGGCAGACAAATAAGCTAACAAACTGGCAAGGCAGGCGGGCAAAGTGACTGGTGTCAAGGCTAGAAGTGTAGCACATCGGCAAACTGTGAATGGCAAATGATCCGGTGGGGTCTGGCTGTTGATGCAGGGTTCTTGTCAAGGAGGGCAAAATGAAGGAGAAGTCATGGCGTTGCATTGCGTCATATCAATGGGGTACAACGCTCATTCGATGGGGCATGATCATAGAATACCAAGGCTGCCCCCATGGAGCGCACCAGAGAGCACCATCCTTTATTTCTAGTTCTTGGTTCTTGTCGGGAAGTGGTGGTGGTTTGATGGCAGAATGATGGGCAGGTGTGCAAGGAAAGAGAGAGGGTAGGCGGGGGACGGGAACACACAGCAGCGGACCAAACCAAGACACACCAAGCACATATCACTCATACTAAAAGGCTGAAAATAACAAAAACATACTCACACAACACGCAGGCAGCTGTCACATAGGAGGAATCGTGACAACTAACCACAATCACCAATTTATTTTGAACTAGCCAAATGGCCACAGCAAACACTGCCGTGACCGTTCTACTCCATTCATGTTCTATGGCAGCAGCGCTTGTGTGTGTGTGTGTGTGTGTGTGTGAGAGTGGGAGGAGGGTGACAAGTGATCATGGTCTTAATGGACAGGTGCTGTCTCCCACAGGATCATTTCTCAAACAGATGGTTGCCCGGGTGGGCAAGGTCTGTGGCAGTTTTACCCATCTTTTTGTTCGCTATGGTGTCATGAAGCTCCTTGATGGAGAGCAGCTGACAGTCAATGATCCGCTCAGCAGTGGGGAGCACACACTGAAGCCTTGTTCTTTGAATGGCAAGCAGGCAGGGACACAACCAGCCTTTGATGGAGGGAATGAGGATCCTTTCGATTATGAATCTGTAAAATTGAGCCAGGATTGGTTTACATTTGAAAGTCAACAAGGTGTGTTTTGATGGTTGCAAAAATAGCTATAATGCATTGTGAATGTCCACTGACTCTTATTATAGATAAGGTCTTGTGTTTCCAAAATAACTTCCAGTTTAACGTGTTATATGAATGTGTGTTTTTCACAAATAATATGACTAAGTTGACTTTGCTGGAGATACCTTTCATCAGCATACTGAGCACTAACTGGTGTGCTGTTTATGTAAATTTATTTGCTGCTTTCCATTTCTTGATTGCTGTATTCATATGTGATGGGTTGAAGAGTTCACACTTTAATCCTCAGCTTTGACTGCTTGTTACTGCTTGTTCTTTTTCTTTCTTTCTTTCTTTCTTTCTTTCTTTCTTTCTTTCTTTCTTTCTTTCTTTCCTTACTTTTGAGCATTTTTTAAGTTTAATCTAAAAAATGCATGCTTGAATTAGTAATTTATCATAATTGTAAAGTGTAGCGTAAGAGTTTGAGGGAGCTACATGAAGTGAGACAGGCAGGTTGCACAGTAGGTGTTGCAGAATATGGCAAATGCATTAGACACACATCCAGACAGGGTGGAAAAAGGATTGATGATGGCAGATAAAACCAGACTTCCCTCTCAGTCACCCAGCAGGAAAGCAGACAGAGCGAATGACTGACAGCCAGACAAACATTTACAAGGGGACAAAGAGACCAGTAGCACAGACAGTAAAGACAGGTAGATGAGACAAAAAATGAAGACAAGACACAAATAGAGAGGCTACAGGCAGGCAGATTGGTAAGCAGACATGTTGACAAAAATTGGGCAAGCAAGAATTAATTCATAATGTGAAACAGAAACGGGGACAAGCATAACATGCACAAGAATAAGCAACAGAGTACTATGCTCTTTGAATTCTTTGCATTATTGAAAGTCTGCTTGCTTTGTTGACGAAAGCTTTTTGATTCTTTTGATTTACAAAGGTTTCTCACTGCAGAGGGCATAAATCAACCAGTTTAAAATGTTTATGTAGCTTGGCACCATTGATTATAAATGGTAGCGACTTCACAATGATGAATATGGACCTATAACAAAGAACCAAGTTTAACTCTGCTTAGACTGGAAAAACTGTATGGTGTGTGGGTGTGTGTGGGTGTGTGTGTGTGTGTGTGTGTGTGTGTGTGTGTGTGTGTGTGTGTGTGTGTGTGTGTGTGTGTGTGTGTGTATGGTTGTTCTGGTCTTGGTGAGGTAAGGATAGTGAATGTGATACCAACTTTATTGTGATGAACCTCAGAGTAAGTCCAAACTAAATCAAGATGAATGCACATTGCATTGTTATATGATGCTGTAAAATAAATTAATATATAAATAAAATGACAACCACCACACCCACACACTTTAGCCAATCAGTGTAACAGCTGAATCAGTTCTTTCTTGGCCCATGACCAACCTTTCCAGAAAGCTTCATGCAAATTTGTGCATAGCATTTAGAGACTTCCTGCTCACAATTAAACAAACTCCTTTTAGTTTGTTTGTTTTAAAAGAATGGTGTGAAAACATAACCTCCTTCCAGCTCCATTGATGCGGGTAATAATCATCATTTGAATGACATGTGGTGGCCTCTATTCCCAGAGCATATTTGAGTAAATAAAGACATGAACTCAGCTCAGGTAGTCATTTAGATACCTTGGGCACATTGTATGCAAGCCTTTCTTTTCATGTCTTCTTTATTTATGTGTGCGTTTGTGTTTTACAGCTGCTGTTGGGAGTTACTGCGATGGTGATGATGATTGTGTTGCCAGTGATAATGTCGGTGTAATTAGACTCAGCGAGCTTGCTAACTTTGTGCTCCTGGACAGATTGCAACAGCCTTGTTTTGTCTCTATTTGCTCATTTACCTTTCACATACACAGAGAAACACACTTAAACATATTTACTGCAAATCTGCTCCACTCTCTCACACACATTCCTCTCTGTTCTTAGTTAAAACTTTCTGGTAGACAGATTGCAGCACTGTCCAGCTCTGGACTGTAAACAAGAAGAGGACGTGTTTCTTGAAATGTAGCTCTTTGTCAAAAGCATCATTTCACAAACCCAAATTTGGGAGTGTAAAACATTTTCCAACATTTACAGTGATGAGTTAGTGTTGAGAAAACCTAGCTAACATTATAATCTCTCAACAAAACAAAAACAAAAAAACACAGTGTCTCCAGTGTGGACCAGACAACCCCCACGCAAAAAAATTTACTCTCATTTTAAATATGCACTTGCTGAAGCTACGCATGGCGATCATAGGCCGAAATCCCGGGGGGGTCAGGGGGGACAAGACCCCTCCATCCATAAAGTCCCCCCCCCCCAAAAAAAACAAAACAAAAACAAAAACAAAAACAAAAACAAACAAAAAAAACCATTGTTAACACTAATAAATATTTTTCAATAATATAGTAATAATATAGTAATATTTAATGAAAGTACAAAGCAAGCGGTGCTAATTATAAATGTAAAATAGTGTGATTTTAAGTGTTAAAAAGTTAAGACCCCCCTCCCCCCCATGCTTCAAAGTGGTTTGGTCCGGATCCTGCTCTCGGCAGAGCGGCAGCTCGGTAACTTTCAGTCAGTCCGTCAGCCTGAGAGGCAGCAACCTGGTGAGAACTAGCAAGAAAACCTCCTCAAGTGAAAGCCTGTAAGTCATTTATCACACCACTTGTTCACCAAGCACAAGGCTGTAATATGAAAAGCGATATTTTTCCCCTGCTTGGTCCAAAACCTGCCTCTTTCAGCTCCCTGTTTAAGCTAATAGCTAATGACTGTTTACAGGCTGAAGCAGTGCAGGACAGTGAGGGAGAGAGAGGACAGACCACAGGAGGAGCAAATACTGAGCTTTTTATTCTTTCAAAAAGTCTGTCAGAATTTTAATGTCAGAAATAGTTCATATTTTACTGATATTTTGAATTTGTCTCTAGATAGATATCTGTTTTTTTTTTTTTTTTTTCATTTTAAGTTGCATTATTTTATGGCATCGTTTCATTTTCTTATTTTATCTAAAAGGGACAGTGTACAGCTCAAACATACACTGTATGTCACTATTTGATGCCATATCTTGCTTTGTTTGTTGTTGACACTAGAATAAATATGTTTTTTGAAGAATAGTTTGATGTAGTTGGATTATTCAAGGTATTTCCTCTAGTTTTAGAGCTTATTTTGAGTTTCTAGTGCTTGTAAAGCTATGCTGACGGACTGTAGTGGAAATAGAACAGTGAGGAAAGAAAGGTTATTGCTTTTAATAGCATTATTTAAAACATATGAACATGCTGAGCGCTCAACGCTGTACGGCAAATTTCAAAGGAGCGTAAGAGAGAAAGAGGGAGGTACAGTCGTGCCAGACAGCATTTTTTTCATGTCCCCCCCCAGCAATTAGTCTCAGAAATGTTGCTGTTTATTGTCCCCCCCAGTAATGAAATGGGATTTTCGCCCCTGATGACGATGGTGCATCTTCTTTCTAGATGATGCTGGTGTGTATTTATATGTCTGTGCATTATTGTGTGTGACGTCGTTGAAAGGGAGAAATTTTTAAAGAAAGTGAAAGAAAAGCCAAGAGAAGGGAAAGACGACAACTGTCCACCTCAAGCTGTTATTGTTTTGCTGTGATGCGCTCCCCTGTTTGATATTGTTGTTGAGAGGCTGGGACCATTTCCTGTTAATTTCCTCAATGTAGCAAAAAGCACTGATGCGGTATCAGACACACACAGACATAATCTTGCTTTTACCAAAATGTCTCCTGCTGAACTCGCTTGACCTTCTCAACTCGTAGCCTGTGGGATATTGCTTCATTTAGTGTCGTCATTTGCTGTGTAATTGTGTATCTGCGGCTGGGTTTGTGTGCACATGAATCTGGTCGTGACTGAATGTTATTTAGAATGAGGGGTCACGGGGGGAATTTAGAGTGCTCTGAAATAAAAAACTGTGACCCTCCTTCTGACCGAAATATATTTTTCCTTAACCCTCCTCAAGCAATTGGAAAAAAATGATTGGCCCTCCCCTGCTGAACATCATACTTTTTTCACTGATGAAACCATATTCAGTGTATAATCAATGAAATATTTTTGTTCTTTTTTTCATGGACAATTTGGTGAAGAAAAATGCTCTCCATTAGCATTGTCCTATCATTGAATATAATGAATTGTTTCCCTGATTTACCCCGTAGATGAAAACAGGAATATGGGGTGCCAAGTTTAACAGGCAACACCGAAACCATTTTCTACCGAAACTCAAATGCAAAGTGAAAATCAAACAATCCACACAGCTTGTGGCCAATGTTGTGAGGCAGCAGCAACTATTCCATAACCCACTTGATTACGTTCAGTTTCTTGTCTTGCGATTTTCCAAGTAATTTTCAGTTTTAATAAGACTATCTTCAGCAGAGGGAGACTGCAGCGAAATCCTTAAATATTTAGTGTAGGTAGCTGTGTTTGTGGACATTTGTTCACTCTTTATTGTGAAACGCCGTGTTTGTTGTTCTTTCTATGCACTGGACATGTACCCCCATGCCCCGTCATCACCAGCAGAGCACTGCTGATCCACCAGAAACTGTCTACACTGTCTGGATAGGCCAAATACAACGATCGATAGACAGGGCAATTCAAATTTGCATGACCTTCTCCTGTTTTCCTCCAGTGTACCCCTCCCATAAATTTCAAAAGTGTCCCTTAGTCTGTTCCCATGTGGATTTGCTTTCTTGCACTTGCCAATGCCCTTCTTCAAAAATGTATTTCTCGCTAACCAAATCAATCTCCCGCCATTATGGCTTTCCTCTTAAAATGCTGTTATATCTCTGAAGTTTAATTTTGACACCATCACTACATCGTCCCGGCCCTCGCGCCCTTAACAAGTCTAATCAATCCAGTTAATTGCTTGGCCACCTCACCAGGAATGACAGCAGTGTCAGCTTTTGTCCATATCAAATACATCATGAGGTAGTTGCTTTACATAGTTAAACAGACACACACGCACGCACGCACGCACGCACGCACGCACGCACACACACACACACACACACACCTCGGCATCATTAGCGGGAGTCTCAACCAGAGTACTTTCATTAGGATTATCTTGACCTGCAGTGTAGCTTGTTAATAACAGACGAGTTGAGGTAGTGAAATTAGTGACACTGGCATCTTGATTTTATTGTCATAAAAAAGTATTTGTTAATAGAGATAATAATAGTGGTCGGGTGTTTTAATCCAAAACAGTGTCAGCAGTTATTTGTCGCGTGGGTCTCTCAGTAGGAATGTGGGTGGGTTCAGCAAACGTGGCTGTGCTCTAATTAGGCATTCACTCAAACCAATTCTGCTTTTGTGAAAGGAGCATGTGCAAAAAGTGCAAACAAAATCCCTTTTCATCTGAGTTCAAGTGAGAAAAATTGTTGTTATTTTTAGTTGAATATGTTTACTCCACAATAACAGGCATTTCATTAAAACATCCAGATAACACTGAAAAAATCGGAGGGAACAAATATTTATCTGAAATGCATTATTTGTGCTTAGACAAATATGGTATTCAAATGGGGGAACATCTCTAATACATTGTTCTGCTCCTTTCAAGACATATTATTGTTTATTTTGGTGGGAATTTCTATCAATTTCACTGGCAAATGGGGTACTGTAATAATGTAACCACAAAGGAAACATAAATAACCAAGTTATTTGTTGGTATGGTGCTCCCCTCTGAGACATTTGCATCATGAAGTGAAATCTTCTTCCAAAGTTAAAAAAAAAAAAAAAAGTGCTTGAAGAAATTGATAGACCAAAATGCTGCCAGAAAATTTGCCTCCTGCTATCACAGAGTGGTCACCACATGTGGGAAGACCATATGTTGTTGTTTTCCTGCCTGTGTGTGGAAACCAAAAGAAGGTCTACGGTGCTGACAGATGGACGGCACTGACTACAAAAGCCTGAGCTGAGAATAGGCCTTATAGGAGGAGAGGTGAAATGAAAGTAGATTGAATACAAGAAGATTTTTTTCTTCTTGAAAACTTTGACCCCAATCCTCCATTAATGTATAGCGTATTTAACTATTTAATGTCCATGTCTGTACACCTGCATTTGTTTGTTTGTTTGTTTCTTTTTTCTTTCTTTCTTTCTTTCTTTCTTTCTTTCTTTCTATCATTTTCTGTCTCTTTCTTTCTTTTTCTTTCTTTCTTTCTATTGATTGCATGCTACTTACATATGATGTATTCCTGTTACTTTTAAGCAAGATGATAAACCATAAAATGGATAAAATTATGGATGTAAACCTATGACTAAAGATCAAGAGGAACAATGTTTTTATGTAATTTGTTAAATAACATTTATTTAAACATTACTTAGGCAGAATAGTCCTGTAAGACTGAGCAGCAACTCATTTAATTATAAACAGAAGAATGCAGTCAGCATCAAAGTACGATGACGTTACCGCATGTCACTGAATCTACTTTCTTATTCAGTTATATTTTGAAAATTTAGCAGTTATGTGTTCCTCTTGAGTCATGTTTGTAACATCCTCATATTTTAGTTAGAACTATGTTTTTGAGAGTCGCTTTGTGAAGGCAATACACGTGAAAGGGGAAGCAGAAAATGGAAGATCTGTGTTCTGCAGTGCAGCTCTTGGTAAACCTGTGTGGCAGAATATAGACTTACATTGAGCTCAAGAATATATACAGGCTAATGTTTTTCTTAACTTGCATGCCGCTGTAAGCCCACTCTACAAAGAATGAACATGAAGTTCATGAAGGCTTTCCAACCCTTCTGTCTCGCAGCTTGTTAGTACAAATCACCTTTTCGAAACCTCAGACTGTGCTGACCTTAAGATGCCTGAGTAATAATAATGCATAAATATCAGAGAGGCATGTCATATATGGCTTCATAAGTAGATCTGCAGCAAGAGACTGAGCCCACTCATCAAGAGAGATGGCCAGCCAGCCCTGGAATAAAAGTACAATGATGAGCAAGGGCAAAAACAGTTTGTGCTGAATCTGTGTGTGTGTGTCTATCCATCTCTGTCATCTGTGGTGTCTGATATTTTTCTGCATCAGACTCAGACAGGAATATTTTCCCTCAGAGGATGAAATCTACAGTAATATCTCTATCTCTATCTCCATCTCTCCAGATATCCGTGGTATTGAGGATTTCCTGGACCGGACCTCTCAGCAGGGAATGGACGTGTCCCTTCAGAAGGTGGAGTCCAATATCAACATGATGATCACCAGTCTGTTCAGAACCATGCGTGTGGAGGAGCTGCACCGCTACAGAGACACGCTACGTCGGGCCGTGCTGTTCATGAGCCCAGCTACTGCCAAGGCTTTTATCACTGAGGTAGGGCACATGCTTAATTTGTCACATCAGCACTGCACATACCATGCACACATACAGACATGGGAGACGCTTCGTACTGCTGAATGCATGACATTTCCTGAGCGCTGTGCACGTGTCGACTGAAAAGTTGTCATTGTAGCAGAGCTTTATTACAAGGTTATTAAGCTCATAGAGTCATGGTAAATAATTTAAAATCACAAACCTAACTGAGAGGCAAACAGGTTTTGTGCATCATTTGCAAATGTTATTACCCATTAATGGAGCATGCAAGTGCATCCACTGCTGGACTAAAATAGAAAAGATATCCAGCATCAATTTCTTAGGCAAACCACAACATCTAGCTAAAAATATCAACACAGCAACTTTCTTATCTGCCTGCCAAAAGTAAAGAGGTACACACACATTAATGCTTGTGAATGTGGCTGGGAAAAAAAAAAGGTGAATGTATAAAAATAATAAAAAAGGCCTCAGATGCGTTCTACCCACACTCCATGATGTGGGTCAGCTGGAAGGACAGGCATGAAAACTGACCAAACAGGAGGGCATGGCCTGCCTTTGCCAATTTTCTCATGTTGTAGTGTTACATGAATGAATCTCCCACACCTCACAGATCTATGGTTACTATGGAGCACAATCTTTGGCTGCATGGTACAATGCACCCTAACAAAACATAGTAATGGAACTGTGAACAAACTTCACACTACTGTGATTGGCATTTTCCCCTCACATTTACATGGAAATGCACAGAATTACCTTGGAGACTGTGTACCTCTATTTTCCCAGGAGTTTTACGGGAAAACGCACACAATGTCATACCAGTTGTGCTCCCTCAACCAAAAGAGGGCAGACCTTGGCAGAGTCCTTCCTGTCAGGTGAAGGCCTTATATGTATAATAATGATTTTTAAAAAAGTTGTCCATTTGGAGAGGGTTTTATGAGTTCAAGGGTTGAAGAATTTTCTCAACCTATAATGTAAAAAAATCTCCATAACAGCAATAATTTGTCTTTTGACAGTGTTGTCAGTGTTAATGTCAGTTCCATACCAAAAAACCCGTTTTAGCGCTTTTAAAATCATTCTTGATAATATAACCATCCTTCCTCTCTCATCTGATCCACTTTTTTGTGGACCTGTACATCATTGTGATTTGACAAGTCAGAAGGTCGGATAAAATCTCCCTTCTCTGGCTTTGGCACAGAGGAGCAAATCAATTGAAATGACTAATGCAGATCAAATTTAGCAAAATTTCCATATAGATATTTGACTCATAATGGGGTCCACACTGCTTTCTGGTATATTTAAATGGAGGTCCAAATCTATTAATTTTGCAGTTCTTTTCACAAAGACCTTTTTTTTTTGTCTCGGACAGTCAGCCACACATGTATTAATCATGTTCTCAGGCTCATGATAATAGCCTATGGACTTTAAGCCAACTCAAGTAATTTCTCTGTGTCTCTCCCAATTAAGCAGATCAGCTGAAATCTATTACAACTTTTTCTCTTGTCCTATGTTTTATTCATGATGCCTTGCACATGACACTCATGAAAATTTACATAGGCGATAGCAAAATTTTCTCCTCTCTTGCCCTATCGGTGTCCGTCTCCCCTCATTTCTTTATGTGTCTCAGTTCCTGTATCTCTTTCTCTACCCTTGCAATGCAAACCCTCCCCCTGCTCACACACACACACACACACACACACACACACACACACACACTCCCTTCTTGCGCTTTATCTCTGCAGAAGACAATTAGGGGAGTTTCTTTTGCTCTTATACATAAATGATATGGAGGTCATGGTTGAAAGCAATAGGCTGTAGTGGCGGTTATGAATTCATAATTTGAAGCGGTAGGATGGTGCTTAATCCCATGTGTCATGTTCTCATCTCAGTTTAATTAAAAGTGACCTCGGAAAGAGCAATCACAATCTAATTTGGTTGGAGGCGTGACAGAGAGGGGGTGAAAGACTGTGCGTACGTGTGTTCCTATAGCTGCATGTGTGTGTGTGTATATTAACTGAGCATTACATGTGAGTGTGTGTGCGCATAGTGTGTATGTGCCTTTCTGTATGCACTCTGTGTGTGTGTGTGTGTGTGTGTGTGTGTGTGTGCATCTTAGGAACAAACTAAAACCCATGGGCTGTGCTGAGGGCTACTGCAACACATCCCAAGCTCTACTGATACTTTTTTATACATCATAAGGGAGCAATGACCTTTAAAACCATATTTCACTGTAAGAGCAACATTTCCCTTCTTCTGAAATACTCTTCAACATTAGCATACCTTTAATTGGTAGCTCAGTGGCATGATCTGCCTCTGAAGTGTATGTTCACCAGCAGTGTAGCAGCTTTTCTCTGACTTTGTCCATATTTGAAAATTGTGCTCACATCCTAGCATGTGCAAGATAAACAATAAATGAATGAATAGATAAATACTTAAAAGAAATGGTTATGTCTCACAGGTGTTTGGCAATTTTTATTGTTCCATATTATAAAATGACCATCATTTTTTTGCAGGATATGGGATCTTGGTCAATAGCATTGGATCAGTTATTAGATTGTCTGATGTCATGATTTCCGACTTTCTCACCTGTACTCTGTTTTGGAACAAAAATGGAGGAGGGAGGTGCTACAAGTGAATGACCACACCAGATCCCAATGCGGTTCATTCTCAGGCCAAAAATGCAGATGACAAATCAGTATTAACATGCATCATCGTATGTTCACTGGACATTTCTGCTCCATGTGTGCTATCATTATCCTGGTTTCCTGTTCATTTGTAAAAAAAAAAAAAAAAAAAAAAAAATATGGATGCATTTTTTTTCTGTCAGTGACAGAGAACCGCAAGCTGAGATGTTGTTGCATTGCCTGGGTCACTGTCAGAAGTCAGTAATGTCAGGGATTACCTGATGCCCCTTAAAAACTACACATGTTACACCAGTGTAAAATAGTAATTTACCCTGTCACATTAGGCTAATGTCACCTGCAGGGCTAAAAGCAGGCTGGACAGGGCTAGGTCATTATCTGTGTCCCTTTCCACCTGAATTAGCTCATTGACCTTGCCCCAAAACAACAGAGATGATCTGAGCTGCAGTATAAAATAAAAAATAGGGCCTGGATTCAGCATATCTGATGACTGCTTATTGAATGAACTTAATTTTCAATAATTCGTTCAGTGTATGTATGTATGTACGTGTATATATATATACACGTATACACAAACATATTCTCATACATATATATATATATATATATATATATATATATATGTGTGTGTGTGTGTGTGTGTGTGTGTGTGTGTATATATATATGTATGTATGTATGTATGTATGCATGAGAGCCTTAATGGAAAATTGCTTCAGCTATTATACCGTATGAAAGTGTTTAAATGCCAGTCCTCATTTTAGTGTGTGAGTGGAACCCAAATTAGTTTTCTAGAGTTTCCCTGTCTCTCCTTTGGGGAGGTTGACAAAGCAGTCATTTAATCTAATTTAGTCAGACATCAAGTGGAGAGGGGTTTTTAAGATGAAGTGTCGGGAGATGGTTAGGATTGGTGGGTAAGATTGATGACCATGTATCTCCCTCCCTGGCAAGGTGGGGAGGAGGGAGGAGGGGCTGGGGGAGACATATAGAGAGAGACATATACAGAGCCTGAGAGAGGAGGGAAGGTTGAACTCAATTGAGGGAGACTGAGACTGAGACACAGAGACAGACACAGGTAGCCAGGGAATCATGCAGAGACAGAGAAAGATGACTTGGATCTTGTTTTTTTCTTGATCAGAGTTATTTGTGAGCTCATTTGTCACAGCAGCACCTCCCTCCCAGATGCATCAGGCCGCAATGTGTATAATGGACTGAAATCTGTTCCAAAACTAAGAGAGTAGATCAGGGAGAGAAGAAGAGGAAGGAATTTAGATGAGTCTGGTAAGAAGAAGGGAAGGATTCAGGAGATTAAACAGGTAGATATAGAGGGCTGAGAAAGTAATTGAGAAGGCAGAAATTAAAGAGAAAAGGGAAGACTGAGAATGGCACTGAGCACTGTAAGAAGAAGAGAGTAAATTTGTAAGTAAAAGAAGATCAATGACCGAACAATGTAAATAAATTGAAAAAAATGGGTTTGACTCAAACCATGATGACAGATTAGAGCTCTTTGCTTGTCCCCGTCAGTGATGTCTGTCCCTGCTTTTCTGTGATTTGTGGGTTCTGTTTCCGTGTTGTGATGTGAGCCCAGCAGGAAATTCATTCAGCATCTGTTGGTTTCGCAACAGAATGTCTTCCACCATGCACATGACCATTGATTTTAGCACACAAACACACACATAAACTGATAACCAAAATGCTCATTCAATTTTCTGCATTATTTCACCTTTTCCTTTGCTCTGTTGCCTTCTTCCAGTCTAGTACATGCGGGTGAGTATACCAGCCACCACTAGTGAGACTGCTTGCTGGTACATGCCTCTCCCTGTTCATGTAGACAGAAACACAAAATTGTTCGCTTGCGCTGGGACCCAGGCTTATTAAAATATTACTGCTCTTGTCATGTGTTATGAGTGTCTCTCTTGAACTTAATAAGCCCATAAAGGACAAATAACACTTCAAATTTAGGGAAATAAAAATCAGCAAAATTGGGGTTGGTAGGGAGGTTTTTCTCATGACAACAGTAGGCCTTGTGATGCTGCACTGCTGGAGCAGAAAGCACTTAGCAAGAGAAAAATTCATATAGTACTTTTGCAGGGATACAGTGGGTGTAACTGCAAAGCCCTACATTTTCATCTCATAACCATGAATTGCAGTGTGCTTACACCCAAAGAAAGGGGAGGCGAAGGCTGTGATTTTTGCAGTGATAACCACAGAGGGCAGCAGCAATAACAGTGACTGCAACGTGGCAAAGGCAAGCGGATCAATAGTGTTCATCCCTCAGTGTGTGCACCTTTCAGACAACAGCTTTGAAAAGGCTGAGCGCTTAGTGTGAAATGACCTGAGTTGTCACTGTCTATTACAGCAGGATTTCAGAAGACTACCGTGTATCCAGTTTAAATAGGAAAGACCATTTCTCAACTGATACACAGTCCCATGCCATTGTGTCCGACCACAACTAGAAAAACCATTTCACAAGGCTTCATTAGTAAGAAAACACTGAGGTGTGTTATAGTAATTTCACTGAAAAAAAGCACTACAGTTATTACCCATGGTCCAAAAGTGCCAAAGGTACAATTATATATATGAGAAAACATTTTTTTGATCTCAAAATGTAGAATAAGTTTGTGGTGGTGATGCATGTTCTGCATGACTTGGCCTCCTTTTTTTCTCCTTGGTCATGGAAAGTCTACAGTACATGTATGATATATGAGCCAGTAAAGTATCTCATGGTTGAGATTTCAAAGTTCCTTTTTTGTCTAAACCCCCCCCCCCCCCCCAAAAAAAAAAAAAAAACATATAAAACACATTTATGTCATCTCCTGTTATAAAGCACCGAATATTTATTTATTTATTTATTTTTTTACTTTCTTGAGAATGAGCCTAAGCTCCATTGTTATTAGGACTACACGAGAAGCCACTTAAAAGTAATATAGATGGTGCATTTGTAATATGTACACTGATTCATGTAAAAAAGCACTATATGTTCTTTTTTTTTTTATCTCCATGTCTGTCTCTATCTCTGTTTGTCTGCCTTGTCTCCCTTTGTTCATTCCACTCAAGCTAAAAATATTGGATGAATGAATGAATTTTACTTGAATTAGATATGATTGAATGTAGATAATATTGTAATAAGTCAAAGGTAGCTGAGTTCATCTCTCTCTCTCTCTCTCTCTCTCTCTCTCTCTCTCTCTCTCTCTCTCTCTCTCTCTCTGTCTCTCTCTCTCACACACATGCGCGCGCGCGCACACACACACACACACACACACATACACACACACACACAATATCTGGCCTACACAGAGACATATTTGATCTCAGATATGCAAAGAAGTGGAAAATATGAATTTTGCCATTTGATGTTGAAATGTTAAAATATTAAAATTATACCATTTTGAGACTATTTTCTCTTTAACTGACATTTCTTGCTTGAAGGACCATCAGAAGGGTAGCAGATTATTTAAAAGATGACAGATGTTGAAAATAAATGAAATATGAAGAAAGATATGCTGCACAGGACATAGCAAATAGTATATTTACCAAATGTGGCAGTAGGCTAGCCAATGCAAAAATAGATTACCAAAGTAAAGCCTACACTCATTGCTGTTCTTTGGCTTCAGTGAAATAAAGAGAAAGGCTGACCATATCCCTAGTGAAAGAGACGGTATGTGTACTTTATATGTCGAGAGGATGAAATAGCATACTCCACATACCCACAGAAACACATGTATACCCTCTATACACTCAAAGAAACAGAGAGCATGCTTTTTCTCTGCACTGAAAGAGACTCATACACTCCAGGTTTTTCTTGGCTCAAAAAGAGGCTCAGGTGGTGTCTCAGCGCGACCAGTCGGGCTTTGTCATGGCGGCAAATTCCTTCAATGCTAATTTTATGCTTTCCTAGACACCAGTTTTTGGCAAGATAATGCTGTCCTAGTTGAGGCATTCTTTATGCTCCAATTTTGTTCATTTTTCTGCGGCTAAGAGGACCAGAGTAGGCACATAAGTTTGTCACTATTCATTCATCAGCTCATTTGTCCCTAACAGGAATCTTTGTAAGTGGCAGGGATCTTTCACTTTGATTCCATGTAAGATGATGCCCATTGACACTGACAATTGCAAGTACTCTCTAGGTTCAGTGAGATTAAACAATGTAGCATGCTCTTCATGAGTCAAGGAGGAGGTGAAGATGCTATAGATTACCCAAAAAAAGACAAGTGTCCGCAGATATGTGACTATAAATCACATATCTATGTATTAACATCTGTAAATCAACAAAATGCATGCTTTAAAATGTTCAGAGAAAGTTAGATATATTTTATGTGGCCTATAAAAAAAAGCAACATGTGGATAATCTAGATATTCTAGAGAAGGCCAGAACACCAGCATACACGTTTGAATATTTACTGAGTTTGATGTCCCACAGCGGGTTCAGTCAGTCACTGAATTTCAATACAAATTTGGGATAGCTTCCATCTTATATATGCATTTTTGATCACACAGAAATTTTGTGGTCACTACACTTGGAAACCTCTTTAATTATTTTCTTTTGCTGACAGGCTCCAAAATGCAGTCAGAGATGGCATAGAAAGCCCTTATGATCTGCGCTTCTCTCTTCCTACGCCTGTAATAGCCTGGAGAAAATTTGGGAACATAAAGAAGTTATGTTCCAAAATGTCTTTTGCCCAGTGGGTGGATAGTTGATAGAGCAGGGGTGGGAGGCTCTGCTGGGAGCTGTGGCTGCTTTGAATAAGTTGTTGGGTTGTTGTCACAGCTTCAGGATTGTACTTTGTGCTCTCTCTCTGTCTCTGTCTCTCCCTCTCTCTTCATAGTTATGAAAAGAGAGAAAGAAGGAAAGAGGGTATATTTACAGTATAGAGTATTTGTGTATTACTCTAAACTTAAGTACAGTCCACCAATTTACTGATGAAGGTGCTCTTTTGGTGGGGGTTGAGAATATACACTAGAGAAAAGGGAGGGTCCAAATCACTCTTGTAAGTCAAGTTAAAAAGCCTTTAATATATTGGCTAGTTCAATGAACAAGAACAAAACCTTTAAAGCCTTAATAGGACTCTCCAACACATTTTGGCATGACCCTTCATCAGGGAAATTAACTTTAACAAACGTCATAGCCTACAAGATGGCAGCTTGGTGTTAACAGATAGTATATATGATGCAGCTACCTTTCCAGTCTACAAATCAGTGGGTTACACCCCTAAAGTAGTCTGCACAAGGTAGTCATCTCACGGGGTGGAGTTAGTTTTCAGATGTGCCAGTCAGTGGATCACATCTCCAGAGCAGAGTTCACAGGACAGAAGTGTCAGTCAGTACATAATATGCAATTACAAAGAAGCCTTGTGTGGAATGCAAAACTTTAAAACAGCACAACAACAAAACCAGAGGGGCGTATTATACTATTTGACCATTTAACAAAAGGTCATTCTGTTGTTGGTCATTCATATACAAAAGGTGTGAAATCCCAGCACAGTATCAATGTAAAGCGTGCAAAAGAGCCGCCGGTCCACCAGAGGAAAGTGTGTCACTGTGACATTGTGTGTTGCTAATGTGTGAAAAATAGATGATTATATGAAAGAGCAGTAACGTCACATAGTATAAAGGGAGGGACAGAGTTGGCGTAAGGAGGCAGGTGGCGTGGTGGATGGGTCAGACATGCAGACTTTCCTGTGAAAGACGCAGCTTCAGATCCACACCCAAGCAATACCGGAGTTTGTTTTTAGCATGTTTGCTAATGTTAGCTAAAGTTTCCTAACATTTACCCTAACCTCAACCAAACCCTAATCTTAATGTCACCTTAACCAAGTGTTTTAGCTAACATTAGCTAACAAGCTAAGAAGCCAGCAATTAGCTAATGATCAGCTGACAAGCTAACGTTCATGCATGTGCGTATGTTACGCTGGACCTGACAAGTGGCGCATGTAGTTTCGACGTATAGGTGGCGCAAAAAGATGACACTGCCACTGTGGGTGTAGACACTTTGGCATGATATCGGGTTGGAAATCCATGTCCTCCATGAACCCAGGGTTCATAGTTACTTTCAGTGTAAAGATCCAGAAGTTTTCTCTCGGGTTGAGCTTTCTTACTGGGTCGCACATCGTGTCCAAGGAAGGGATATGGTCAATGTCCATGGCTTGGAGAGTGGAAGGGTCATTTTGCTGAAGAGACTTACTGAATAGTATCGGGCCGTTTGGTAATACACATTTCTTACACAAACAACACACATTTGCCAAGCTGTCCTGAAATCGTCTCTTTATCCATCCAACATGAAACACTTTACATTGTGGGTATTCCAATATGTAAATGACGTGAGCAGTCTTGTAGTTAATGAAATGATTCGCTTGGCAATCTTTATTGGCATGTAGTGTCCAAAAAGTCTTTCCTTATAATATGTTATGGCAGTGACTGCATCTCCCA
Organism: Myripristis murdjan; assembly: GCF_902150065.1. Classification (NCBI taxonomy): domain Eukaryota; kingdom Metazoa; phylum Chordata; class Actinopteri; order Holocentriformes; family Holocentridae; genus Myripristis; species Myripristis murdjan. Next base: position 21,600,101 of record NC_043988.1, read on the forward strand.
TTGTTTATTCTGTTGGATGGCTGTGGACCAGCCTGTCTCCTAAAGTAGGGCTCCTCCTTAAGGTAATGACTCGCAGCTCTGCGAAGATGTCACGTTAAGTTTCATCACACTGAATGATACTCCAGTTGCTCCTAATAATCTGTTTAATTTTTTTAGCATCAGCACTTTATTTCGGACAAAGACAATGCCCTCAGGTGCCAGGTGTGAAAAGGTCTCATGCTGAAAGGAGTTTCAGGTTTTTTATTATTATTATTATTATTATTCATTGAACTCGCCAGTGTATAAAGGGCTTTTTAACTTGTCTTCTAAAGAGTGCCTTACACCTTCCTTTTTCTCTAATTCAGACACATTTTGAAAATGAATGCACCCTGACTTGTCCTGTTGGCCCTGCTTTGTAATTAAAGTGGAATAAAAAGCACTGGCAAGATCTGTTTGGCCCTTGCTTTGGACACGTCAGCGGGCTCTGTCGTGCTTTGTTTGGCCCTGCTGTGGTAAGCGACATACTGTCTACCCGGGTTTTTTACCCAGGGAAATGAGCCAATGACTGATCGATTAATCAATTCAACCATAATTACCTTCCTAACCAGTTACTGTTTATGTCCACATGATTACATGGTGGACTCTGCGGTTTGCTTGCAATGCTCCATATTCTCTGATTAAAAACAACAACAAAAAAAACACCCCCAAACAAATTCGGGAAGGCTTTTCATTAACCGCAAGATGAAGTCAAATACCTTCTACAGCACCAAAGCTAAAGACTGTTGACCTTACAGGAGGTAAATTTCTACCTCCTTCATGCCTCAAAGAACTGGAGGCTTTTCTTTATGAGGAACAGTCCAATACCTAGACCTGCAGGCCGTTTCTGTGCCAAGGCACGGCTCCCTGGCTGGGCAGCACTCCCTGGCAGCCGACTGAAATCAACCTTGCATCTTTAAAATAAAAGCCCCAACTCAGGTTTCCTGGATGGTCCTTTTAGATAGATAGATAGATAGATAGATACTTTATCCATCCCGCAGGAAATTTTAATGAAATGTAAAACTTGAATAAATGTATAGAAATTGTAATTTATTGATGATCAATTTTTAAATGTTACCCCTGTTACCCCTGGTTTGAGATAGAATATTTGCATTTTTATAGACAGTGGCCTAACTTAAATTGAACTTAAATCCACCACAATTGTTAACCTTTCATAGCCATAAGTGAATCATACAAAATGCATGTATGAGTCTCACATTTAAGTATATGTATGTTAAGGTGCCCCCCCCCCTCCACCCCAAAAAAAGTAAAATAAAAACATAAATAAGTTGCAATGTTCATTTCAGCCGTTGATTTTAAAGATGTGAGGCTCATTTCCACCGGCTGAGCCAGATTGGTACATTAATCCAAGGACGCCTGGTGCTGTTCTGAATTCAAAGGGTGGCCCTACCCATTATTAGCTACTTGATATTCATATACTGTTGTGTATTTCTGTTATTTTGTCTAACCCCATGTAGATACACACAGCAGGAGCAGCTTCCCATGTTGTAATCATTGTTTGATGAGTGCTCAGACTCCAAATTAAAACCGGATTGTGTGCTTTCATTTGTATTTCTGTCACCAGTGCCAGCCTCATCTGTATGTTTAATTTAATGTCCTTATAATTTCATGGCTTTGTTCAGTCCTCTATAAAATACCAGATATGGCTTGGCTTTAATGGCATCTCTTTAACTGATCTTTATCCTTTCTGCTTTGTACCTCAAAAAACGACAGGCACACACACACACACACACACACACACACAAACATGCATGCATCAACACACAAGCATGCTGTATAGAGGCAGTCTGCAAGGGTCCAGTGGTTTTGAAGATATTTTGCCATGAAAAGATGTTTTTTACTCACAAACAAATAGCAAAACATTTTTACTTCATTTATTTATTTAGTTTATTATAGTTTGATTACTTTTTTTCTTTATTGGTGTACCCAGTTGAGGACCACTGGAGAAAAAAACCTTCAAAACAATATTTGTGACCAAGCGCCATGAACATGGGCTCATTTGTGTTTACAGGAGACCCATTTTACATCAGAAAAACAATTAATAATTCAGGCAAAGTAATTTATTCACCCATATTATGCAAGATACCATTCTAAAGCCCTTAATGCAATAATCCATGAAAAATGTGCATGTTTTTTTATGTTGGGTCATATTTTCAGTCCATTTTCTGATTTTCATTCATGGCTTTAACGCTATTCTGCCCACTAGAGAAATGGTTGGTTAATTTTTAGTAATTTTTAGAAGTCAGATATTTCACTCATACACTCAGAGTATGTTTTGTTAATGAATAAACAGTCTTCATAAGTCAGTCAAGGACAGACTGACTGTTACACTGACTTCTGATACTCCCTGCCCTGGTCTTTTGGGAACTGAATCGATGACATAATGTAACTCACGGCAGGTAAAACTGAAACTTTGGGGGGTATGTGTGTGTGTGTGTGTGTGTGTGTGTGTGTGTGTGTGTGTGTGTGTGTGTGTGTGCGTGTGTGTGTGTGTGTGTGTGTATGTCTTTCTGCGACTGTATTTTTGTGTGTGAACGAGTGAGACGCCGGGTATCTCAAGGTAACACTGAGACAAATTGGTTTTGTCAGACATGCCCTGCACTCGTATCCCCCTCTCCCTCTCTCCGTGTTGTCTAGCCTTTTGCCCTCTTCCTCTCTCTGTCGTCTATCCATCTTTTTGTCAACTCTGGGGTGCCTTCTTGCTCTCTCTCTTCCTCGCTCTTTCTCTGTTTCTTTTTATCCTTACCTTTCTTTTCCCTCTTCCTCTTTTATTCTAACATGTGCTTGGCTTCCTGCACTAAATCCTTTCCCTCTTGTGGGTGTCTGTCTCACTTTCATCCTAATTTTATCCTTTCCCTCTTCTTTTCTATCACTACTTCTTGACCTTTTTTCATTCACCTTCTCGTATTCTCTCTTTGCTCCCTCTCTGTCCCTCTTACACCTTTGATGAGTCTGTTCGGTTTTCTCACCTTAGAGGTTGCAATCTAATTGAGATGACAGATTGACGTCATGTTTCACACCTCACACACAAATATACGCCACATTTCACATCATGCAATCAACACATACCAATCATACCAGTAAGAATCAAGGTCAGCTGCATGCCAACCAAGGAGATTCAAAGTCAAAGGTCATTTTGCTGTCCCATATCTCTGTCAATTACTTTGATGACCTTGAGAGATAGAGATAGTGTGAGAAAGCTGCCTTACAGTTATTCTGAATATGCTCCAGTCAAGTGCATGCTCTCTTAATATATGAAATCTTTATCTAGTGAGCTATTCATTGTGTTTTAGATTGGCATGTGCATTTCATATTGATTTAATCACCGTTTTAATGCAGTTTAGTGTCCTGATTCAATTTTTTTTTTTTTTTTCAAATAATCCAGGCATGATAGTTTTACTATCATGCATCTGTTTTCTACACCTTATAAAAAAAAAAAAAAAATTACCACTGTTCAATTTGGTCCCAGGGGCTATTAGAAAAAAAAAAAAAAAGTGCTTGAAGGAGACAACGGGAGCTGTCAATTATAGTTCCAAAGTAGTAGTAATTTTCAGCAGCAGGAAACTGATATATTATATTATATTATATTATATCAAAAACATATCATTCTCAATCTTATAAAAGTTCTGAATAACAATGCTGGTTTTTTTTTTTTTTTTTTTGTGCCATTTTCCAGGACTTTGGGTGCCTGGTATCCTTCCATACTCTGTAACCCCATAGTCGCTGTTATCTCAATGTAATAACTTCAGCGTAGATTTACATTCCCGCTGACTCATAGTTAATTATGTAGAGTAGTCTTATTTAGAGAATTATGTTGAGAGTATATTAAATTAAATGTCAGTGTCCTTTAATATGGATGAAAATGACTAATTACAACAGGCAAGCATACTGTATGAGAATGTGGTTCATTTACTCTCCGCTCTCCCTCTTTGTTTGTTTCTGCACTCTCTATTTTCCTTGTACGTGTTGTTCTGACAAGTGAAAGGCAAAATTTATGCCACTCTCTCAGTCTGCAATCAACTTCCCACTCGGTTTTATCCACATAAATCACACAGCTAGAGGACACTGGGTTGATTGTACATTGCATTGGTGATAATTAGCACGCCCCCATCACCAATCCAGTGAAAAAGGATAGTTGCCCCCCACCAAAAATAATTGGAAACAAAACTATATAATTCTACATCATTCAGGATATTTTGGAAGCACTTGTGTTAATTATAGATGGAAAACAGAGTGTTTAAGTTTAGAAAGCTTGACACACCCGCCTTTCATGCCACTGCATTTCCTTTTTTGATTCCAACTCGTGTGTGTGTGTCTGTGTGTGTGTGTCTGTCTGTGTGTGTGTGTGTGTGTGTGTGTGTGTGTGTGTGTGTGTGTGTGTGTGTGTGTGTGTGTGTGTGTTTGTGTGTGTGTGTGTGTGTGTTTGTCTGTGTGTGTAGTGAACTCTGCTTGTCCAGAGTTTGTGGTGGCTTGCCCACCACAAACTCGTTAGTAGTCACTCTGCAAAGACAGAACTTAACAAAAAAAAAAAAAAAATATGACTGACATGTTTCCTTACGCCTCCCCCTCTGTAGGATAAAACCGTAACCGTTTCATTATCTGGCGGTTGCAGGTGAAACACACTTTCCCACCTGCCGCTGTAGCAGCACCCTCCCCTAATTCCCTCTATTTACAGAGGCAGGATGTCTATCCCGAGTTAAAATTAAAACTCCCTCAGCTGACCGATTTGGAAGCAGTTTACTTCGATACAAATGTCAGATGTTTATTTCTGATAATTAATACATTGTGTAATTATAAAGATTGGTTTTCATACCAAAATGCTCTTTTGTAGATGGCAGCAATGATAATTCAATAATATTTAGTAGTTACTTTATGTAAATAGGTTTTCTTATTGGTTGTGAAATATCTGTCATGATGTAATTTTATTCATAACTTTGGGAAGAAAAGCAATAAGCCAAAAAAAAATAAAAAATACGAAAGATTATGTCAAAATGTTACATATTTTGCAGTTTTCATCGTGTTCCACATTTTTGCACAATGACAGCAAAACACTAGAGATCTGCTCTTGATGCCCACTCCACCCGACCCCAAGAATTGCTGAAGGAAGATTTTTCTGTCTCTTGTCCCTCCATACAAGGAATTGAAATATCAGCCTTTGGTACATTGCCATAATGGACTGAAGGGAGGTAAATGACAGTAATCAACATGAGGATGTGGAAAGTTCAATGTAAACCATCAATAATCTTTTTTTCCCTCTTTTCGTACCTGGTGGTGCATTATTGCTGTGATGTCTTTGTTTCAGTGAAAGAGCAGGAGAAGAACATTATTTACACTTGTAAGATACTGCAGAGAGAATGTAAAATGGAGGGGAGGGGAAGATGATGGAATAACAGGCAGAGAGGAGGAGGGGCAGAGGGAGGAAGGAAGGGCACTGAAGTTCATTTCAAAATGAGGCATAAGTGGAGGGTGGGTGAGCTGCGAAAAGAGGGTGAAGTGATGTGAAAAGGACGGGGATAAGGTGGCGTAATGGGGAGATAGGTAAAGGCAGCACAGGATGGATGCAGGGAGGGAAAATGGCAGGCGGAGATGAGAAATAAGGAGGGATGGGAGAAATGAAGGAGTGACTCTGCCCTTTTATTAATGAAGGAGAGATGCCAGGAGAGGAGATAAGAAAGGAGGAGAGAGGAAGGCGGCAAATGTAGAGGGAGGGAGGAAAGTGGAGGGAAATCAAGGCACAGGAGAGTGGGTAGTTGTTATTTATTTTTTTTATTTTTTTATTTTTCTCATGACAAAGACAGGTGAGGAAAGACATGGGGAGCAGATGGAAAGGTGAAGACGTAATATCATGGGTGCTAAAAGTGAGAGAGCAAGGGCAGAATTACAGACAAGGAGGAAGACAAGAAGTGATGCAGGAAAGGTTAAATGGGTGGTGATGTATAGAAAGCAAGAATGAAAGACAGGAGGTGATCTGAAGATAAGGTAATGAGAAAAAAACAAACAAACAACAACAACAACAACAACAAAAAAAAAAACAAAGAAAAAAAAAACACAAACTGCTTGAGTGAGAATCAAGCCAGACAAGATAAGTGGCTGTAGAGGACAAAGAGGCTACAAAGAAGTGAAAGTCAGAGAGGTCAGAGTCATGAGTGTGAGTGTTAATTGGAGACAAACTCTACACCCTGCAGTACAATTTGTATTTTAATGTGATGGAAGTCCATGCTTTCTTTTTGAATCCTAGTTGTTAAACGTGTCCTACCTTAGCAATGAAACTGCGGGTAATTTAGGGTGTTTTCATCGTAAATTTTGGTTAATGAATGTGCCAGCTCTTATTTTTGCAGTGTAACTTGAACAGAGGAGACTGACCTTCACCACTACGATGTTGTAGGGCTGCAACTAATGATTATTTTCATTGTCATTTTTTGGCTTTTTCAAATTAATCAACTAATCATTTTGGCTATTAAATGTTAACTACAATGACATATTCTCTTCAATTGTTACCTAAGCCAAAAGCAATATTTCTTTTTTAAATTGCTTCTGTAGTCTAACCGGCATTTTACAATGAAAGAAAATGAAGGAGTCAAATAGTAGTCATGAAGCTGTAACTTGTCCGTATATTTACTTTATACATTATTAAAATAATTAGTTGATTGTAATATATATATATATATATATATATATATATATATATAATTGAATAATTTTCTGGCAAATGACTAAGCCATTAATCAATGAATTGTTTCAGCGCTAAGGTGTTGCATTAGCTTCACTAAAGCTTATTTTGTAAGCTAATGTTAATCTGACTGGCTTGTTTTTGCTAATCACACAGCCTACTGTTTACTAATTAGGAGTAATGCTTTACTTAAGTTCTTGATCGTGGCTCCCTAGAAAATAAATATAAGATATAAAGTTTACTACGATTTCACCCTGAAAATTAAATGTTTGAACCTTATTACACATTGAAATGACATGACTGATGTCTTCGCCAAAGAAGAGGATTTCTGAGACTTGGAAACTTCAAAAGGTAAAATATGGGCTTCCCTTCTACCACAATACAAATTTGCTGCAGCCTTCAGAGGTTATCTTCAATTAACAATAATGTGCATGACTTTGACCTATGTGACTTCCCCCTCTTTATTGGGTCTTTGTTAGAGGACAGTGAGGAAGTGGTTTAGAAGGACAAGGAGGAAAATAGGGATAGATAAAGAAATATAAGGGGATGATGTTGAGTGTGAAGGATGAACGTTTGAAGAGGATGAATAGAAGAAGAAAAAAGAGAGGATGATGCAGATGAAAGAAACAGAGTGAGCGAGACAAAGGATAAAGGAGTGCCGGGTTAAAGAGCTGTAAGAGAGGCATGAGAGCTAGAAAGTTTTTATCCATCACCAGCAAAAAGCAGTCAGTGCTTGAAGAATAGGAATAAGGAAGAACACATGCACACATGTACACACACACACACACACACACACACACACACACACACACACACACACACACAAGGAGTGGCAATGTCTTCCAAAGTGCCGCAGTCAGTGCTACAGGTAGATGTTTAAAGGGTTCTTCTGCCTGTAGAGTGCCATTCAAGAACACACAGACAACACTTGTTTGCAAAATGTCAAAACACCGGAAATCTTCAGCTTCACTGACAATGGCAGCAGAAACGGACAGAATAACATATTTGTATTAGTCATATGGCAGCTTCTGGCACAGCGCTGTGTAGGTAGCAACAATCCTAGCTCCACCAACACAGCTGGCTCTTGGTAAATGCCTAAAGTTCTCCGATATTTCAGACTGAAGGACAGACAGTATTATCGTTAAAACAAAATGACTATTTTTACTGAAATGATTCTTATGGCATATGCACACTAACTCTAAACACCATTTTGCCCTTCCATCCACACTACACTGCTTTTTCCACACCTTCTCTTCTGCTAGCTCAGCTTCATCAGTTTATACCTCAACATTGAGTTAAAAAAATACATACTTTTGGCAAATGTTTCAGTTTCACAATTCAGTAATTAAGCCAGATAAATTCAAGTGATTATTACTTACAAAGACGTTTGCATTTTGTTAATGATGGGGAAGAAAAAAAAATCAGATTAAAAATTCTGCTTGTCAAGACAATTTTGTCTCGTGCAGAGGAGAGAAAGTGGACCCAAATGCAGGTTTCATTGAAGAATGTAAAACTCTTTAATGATTAAAACAAAAAAAAAAGAGGAACACAAGGAGTTCTAGGCATGCCAGGGCCAAAACACACACCCGGACAAAGAATTGAACTGAAACAGGACTTAAATACACTGGGAACTAACTGGGGAAACACAAGACTGGAGAACACAGAGGACTGGCTGAGGGAAACACTGAGGAGGGAACAGACCAATCAGGGATAATCACAAACCGTGTTTCCATCCAATTATTTTTATTCGCATTTTCAAAAATTATGAAAAAAAACTTGGATGGGAACGGCAGAAATTTGAAAAAACGGCCGGAAATTCGCAAAAAAAAGTTTTCACATTTGGAGGGGGTGGATTTCTCAGCGTATCGATAAAAGAAAATGCGACTTTTTGCTGTGGAAACAGGTTTTGCGAATAAACGATGACTGGACCGGATACCACGTCACACTTCTACGCTATAGTCTTCATCTATTTCTGACAGCACTCTTAACGTTAACATTCTTCTGTCTTCTCTTATTTAGGATGGTTTGGTATGAAGTTAGCGCTGCCAAAATAGTCACCAGACTTCTTCCAAGAGCCGACAAGTTCAGCAGGAATCTGTCCATGATCAACTGTTGAGTGTCAGCTGAGTGTTTGTTGTTGTTCAGTGGACACAGATGCTACCTTATGGCGTCATCTCACGGCGCACTCTTCTCCCAATAATCGCAAAACAAAACGAATGGAAACAGGCATAAATTTGCATTTTCTTTTGCACATTTTGACCAAATTCGCTCAAAAATTTCTATATATTTGGATGGAAACCTGACTACAGACTCAGGACAGGTGTGGTACAAGACACAGGTGAAAACACTGATGAGTAACACAGCAGGGCCAAGGAAACAACACCAAACATAAGGAAAACACGGCATGAAACGAACTCAAAGAACCAAGTCCACAAACACAGAGTCCAGGGGAAACACAAGAGACCAAGAATACACAAGTCCACAAAGTCCAAAAATAAAGTCCAGGGGAAACTCAAAGTTCAACAAAAGTCCAAAACCAAAGTCCAAATACAGAACCCTCACAAACCTGGCATTTGTTTTGTGAGCTCATGAAAATGGATGCTCTTTTTCTTGACATACCCTGTAGAGGAAAATCTAGGGTGGCTTTCTCTAAAAAAAACACTGTTTTTTTCCTGTGCTTACACCATGACCTACATTGTATCGCAGGTTAGACTGATGAAGGCAGGCAAGAGACCAGAGAGAGGTTAGTGAGTTCTGATGGTTTTTCCCAGCTAAAGTTACTGTTAGTGGTAAGATTATGGATATTTTACACCAGCTGCTGTATCATTTTCAAAAAGCTCCAGACATGCCAAGCCTCTGTTTTCAGATTTACACGCCAGCTTAGTGTGCACCAAAGGCCAACTCGGAGAACAAAAGATGAGTTTTCAAATTTACCTGGCTCAGTGTGGACATGGCGTTAGTAAGACAAACCACACTATAAGGGAGTTTGGAGATAACACCACTGGTGTAAAACTGGCTGGCTATGTAGACAGTTCTGCAAGTTGATATTTAAAGGATTGTTGTGTGAAGAGTGTGTCATTCAGATTGTGTCATCATACACACACACACACACACACACACACACACACACATTCAGATAAAGATAACATCCTCTGCCCTCCAGTTTCCAGTGCAGTTAAAAGGGCACTTCAAGGGCTTGGCTCTAGCTCTCTCCTTGAACTTTATCACCAGACAGAGATGGCATTATGTTCTTATCTCAACAAACAGGATGCGTGTGTGTGTCTCTGTGTCTATCTGTGTGTATGTATGTGTGTGTGTATCTGTGATGTGTGATGACATTAAGGTTTTATCTGTGCACATTGAGCTAGAAGCACAATGATTATGGAGCATTACTGCTAAAGTACTGAGACGTTGACTCTGTGTGTGTGTGTGTGTGTGTGTGTGCGCGCGCGCGTGTGTGTGTGTGTGTGTGTGTGTGTGCGTGTGTGTGTGTTTGTGTGTGTGTGTGTGTGGTTTTAAGAAGCAGTAAAGGTTAGCGCTATCGACTGGTGCTAGTACAACCACTAATGGGGATGCCACTAAGTGCTTTAGAGGCAATACCAACTGTATGTGTGTATGTACCTTAATGTGTGTGTGTGCGTGTGTGTGTCTTGGCTTATCTATTGTCTCATTCTCTCTTCCCTCCCTTCCATCTCTCTCTCTGTTTCTTGGACACATGTTCACACACACATACTCAGCTTCCCTCACTTGCACCTCATGTAGGTGATGCACAATAAGAATCAGTTAGCTCCCCATGCTCATTTCCTCATGTTGCCGTTTCTCCATTTGTCTCTCAAGTCACATGTGGCTCCTGCAATTTCCAAATGTTTCCACCTACCCATCTGTAGTTTTTGATGGCTGAAGCTCTGATAGGAAATGAAGGTGGATATGTGGTCATTTCCCCACACCCACATTCATACATGCACAAATGAGTCCTATGGAAACCACTTCTCTAGGTAACGCTAGCCAAGTGTTTATGTTTAACCATGTTTGACCATTTTCGTTGGTGTTCCATTCCATCACTGTTTGGGACGTTGCTGATATATTAGCCATACAGAGTTAACATTGCAATCTCCTGCCTTGGTTTTGTTTCCATGGGGGACATATTTCCATGAATCATGTGCTGTGACAGTTTCTCGTTTTGTCCGTTACTCAAATCTTAACAAACCGCCGCACTGACTCTTTGTGGAGCATTTGAAGAGAAAGGCTGGCTCGAGAGACAATTTCTCCATCAGTTTATCTTTTTTTTTTTTCATCCATCTGTCCACCGATTCCTTAGGTTAGAGGAATGGCTGTTCTTTATGGCTCTCTTCATGGTCCACAGATCATTTTAATGCTTTATGAAGGCATCAAATCAACAAAACACACATCCACATTCCACATTTAGAGTGAGACAATTGAATAAATGGATTGAAAAAAATTAAATGCCCTCTCTTCCTCCTACCCTTCCTCCATATTTACTTCCGCCGCTTTGGACTGCAGAATGATTTTTGGACCGTTGCATCCTCTGGTAACACATGCACTCACTTCTTAATGGGATTCATGCTATTGGAGATGTATTAGACGTGAAATTGAAATTGTCTTGGGTGAAACAGATGGGGAGAGAAGGGAAGGAGTAAGGAGAGTAAGAGGGAGCCAGATGAGCGCAAGGAAATAGTGAATATGTGAGTGAGGTTTATATAATAAAAGGGAAATGGAGGAATGGAGGCAGAGAGAGAGAGAGAGAGAAAGTGCAATGGAGAAAGAGATATAGGGAGAGGATAATGGGTGGGAGACTTGGGGAAAGACAGTGAGACAGAAAGAAATGGGAAAAGGAAAGGCTCTTTTAATAGGTGCCATGAAGTCGCCTTGAGTACCTTTGCCGACAATTGATAATAAAGTAGAAGGCTTTTCCTTTCCAAAAGCCTCCTATTGTGTCTGGGCAGATGGCCACAAACAGTGTGGTAGCTTTTAAGGGCTGCAAGAGTGGCATCTGACATCCACATTGTTGTGAGACGTGTTGTGTTTTTTATTTAATTCCTGCACGGAGCACAGTCTTTGTCCTCTGAAAGCACTGTCAGATGCAGACAGCTGAACAGTGAAAGTTAAGGGGAATCTGATGAGCTTCGAGATGTCCTCTGCGTAATGGAACGCGGTGGAATGTGGAGGGTTCTCTGTGCTGCTCTACAAGGTCAGCGTCTTTATCTCTACAGCTATCCATAACTACCTGTTCAGCTGACTCACATGTTGCATTTGTGGTCCTAGTTGAAGACACTCTGTGTCTACATCTGTAAACAATGGAGGGTTATGTGTGTTGCATCATTACCTGACGTGCGTGTGTCAGAACCACGCGCCATGCATGTGGGATATTGAACACACAGTTGGAGTGAAAACCGTTCTCACCAAAGCCAATCAGTCATTTGACCCTGATTGAGCCCAGAGTAGTCATGGCAGTTTAGATCAAACAAGTAGAAGCGTCTACACTGTCAGCCAAATCCTGTTGCAAACAGGTGCTTGCTTCAGTGTGAAAAGGGCTTTAGTTGTCTGTAATCAAATCTGTGGTCATAGCTCATGCATTTTAGGATTTAAGTTCATGGCTCATAGAAAGAGTTATCCTCTAACCACAATAATTTGTACAAAGTGCATCCAGCCACAAGCACTCAAGGACAATGAAGTGCATGCATGCAAACATTTTCAAAGGAAATGCAAATAGCCCAGAGTTTCAAATAAGGAATGGACGCAACATCCATCTCGTTGGTAATCCAGACAGCAGTCTGTTCCTCCACTTTATTCAGCCATTTTGTTTCATTTGCTCAGTTCTTTATAGCCTCCTCTCTTCAATTTTACTGTATTTCTACCTTCTTTCTTTTCCTTGTTCTCTCCCTCAATTCTTTCTGTCCTCTTTTGCTTCTTTCATCTACATCTTCATGCTTTTTTGTGCTGTTCTTCATTCCTTACTTTGGCCATCCCCTCTTTTGTTTGTTTGTTCATTGAGTTCTGGCCTGTGCCTTTTTTTCCCTTCTGTTCTCTTTCATTTCCACCTGCCTTCCTTAACCCCTTTTTATCCATCGCTCCATCCCTCCATCCAGACATCCTTTCATCCATCTTGTAATTCATTTTTCATTTCATTTTTCTATAGGTGGTATTCTCGACGGTCGTAGTACAGCGTCTTACAGTCCCTGTGAATATTGCTGACTAGAGCCGGAACTGACATGGGTCCATCACCTATAATAGAGAGCTGTCCGTCAAAGGGAACGCTCCCTTTTGTGCTATGTCATGAGAATCATACAGAGTCTCATTTACCAAACACACCGACCCATGGAGGCCCTGCTGTCTGTGTATGTTCGTATAGATGTGTATTTATGTGTAAGTGCGGCTATGTGTGTGTGTGTGTGTGTGTGTGTGTGTGTGTGTGTGTTGATTTCTTAATATAAGCCAAAGTGACACTGACTTAACCTTCACTTGAGTGGCTGGCTTTGTTACATATAGCTAGGTTGGGGCACTCTACAATCAGTTCTTTCTGAACAGAAAGCCACTATCAAGACCTCACTGTGTGACGTCCTCATCGTACTTTCTCCTTTCCAAACTTCCATGTTTCATGAAGACTTGTTGTGTGTTACAGGATAATGTTGACATGGCACATATACATTTACATACATTTACGATCAGCATGTGTCTTTTGAAAGGTTTCCTCTTTGATGGCCATTATTCTTTGATTTTGTCATAGGTTATCCCTGATGTATTTGTGGTGCTCAGAGGTGTTGAGACCCTCCTCCCTCCTTTTTTCCCCTTTGTTTTCATCACTTGACTTTTTTGCCCTCCACAAAGAAACTGGAGCAAAGACCATGGACCAATCTTTGCTCCGTCCCCCGCTCTTTTCATTCACATCAGCCTGTCCCTTACATGCGATATTTGTGACAACACTAATCAGGTTTTGACAAAGCATTTTCAGAAAGTGGCCCAAAGGTGGCACTGCAGTTGCAGACCAAAACAAAGTGAGATTACTGCTCAGCCCAGACTGCGACTGCATCATTCATGGGAGACAACATGTTTACCGTTGCTTTGTTCATTGTTTCGTCTTCTTACCTTCCGTCCTATTCTCCTCACCTCTCTCACCTCCCCTTCCTTTGCCTTTTCCCATCCTTCTCTCGTCTCCTCCCTCCTGTTCCCATCACCTACTGTTGTGTTCCCCTTAGACTGTTTATGTGTCTAGCCACGGTGCTTGGTTGATAAGACTGTGGATTATTCTCCTCTAATCCTCTCCCAATACACTGGAGGCTCTGTTTCTCTCTCTCTCTCTCTCTCTCTCTCTCTCTCTCTCTCTCTCTCTCTCTCTCTCTCTCTCTCTCTTTTTGTCTCTGTAACAGGGTCAGTCTCAGGGTCAAATAGACTCCCTCCCAAAGGGCCTGAGGCTCAGCAGGAAATAAAAGAGTAAAATCAGTTGATAAATTAAAGAAGGACAGAACATGTAATCTGTCTTTAGGGCCCATTGATCCATTATCTCAGGGTCATCTCTGTTTTGCTTTGATTTTAGGTCACAGTACCCCTCTAAATCGATTCTGAGGCAGGCATTTTGTGTCCGAAGTTAGTTAATGAGGTGCTATGTTTGTGATCCCATTTGATGAAGTATAAGCAACCCATAGTATGGATCTGAGTGGAGGAAGTTTGGTGTTTATTTTTTAGAATTAATTTTTATCCATAAGTATTTGGCAGAGATTGAATCTTACAGCTTTACCACAGAAAGCATTCAAATCAGGGTCAAGAAGATTTGCGGTAACATTACTTGAGATAAAATGTGCAAATCCAGTCCTTTTTAAAAACCAAGGACACATTCATAGGTGTTACTTTGTATCCCTGAAGTTTATTATGCTGTGGTGCAAAATTACTTCCTAGTCCCCCACTCTGGTTTCTGGGATATATCAATTCAGTGAAGGAGAAGGATTTTTTTTTCTTCATAAGGTGTTTAACACAATTTATTGAATGGTTCATTAGATCTAAAGTGGCCATTCAATATTGTAGTAATGGAGAAGTGATGCTGAACAATCATATGAGGTATTAATTCATACTGTATGCAAGAAAGACACAAGACCTATATATCACAAATACTGAACACTCTCTCTTAACAATGGAATAATGTCCAGGGGCCAATTAATTTTAAATTGACTGAATTAAATATGTAAATAGAATCTGCATTTCACTGCTGTAAGCATTCACTTTTCATTATTTCTTAGACCGTTTCCTAATGTTAAAGGCTTTTCAGCATTTGCATTTTGAAGAAAATCCACTCTCTGAATTAACTGTATTGGAGATTAACTCAGGCATGCCCTTCTACAGTGAGGCTCGCCTGCGGTATTACCTTTCTGTGCAGCATGGCAGACACAGTCAACTGCACAGCGCAGTGGGATCACTTTAGATCAGGAATAGATTAGCATGCTGCACAACTGGTTAGTCTGGTTAGATTTTTTATGATGTTTATTTCTATTTGAGGCATGGGGCAGAAAAATGCAAAATCCTCCAGCGATTTGGATGACAACAATACCATATGTTTCAACCCCTGGAGGACAGATCAGATCTGTAATTCAGGACCATAACAGCTGTTACTCTCCACCACGTACAGCTGGTTATTCCCCTCAATGCCACTCACTCAAACACCAAACCTTCACCTTGGGGCACGTGACGCTACTTCGGCCTTTCTGTCTCTCTCTCCCTCTCTGATCCTACCAGTTTAACCTCAAGTCGTAAGGTCGTGACTCTAACATCACTCACTGTCACAGCTGCTGGATGTTGGAGCCATGACTCATGTTAATCCTTTATTCAGAAGCGCTATGCTGAAGAATCCAGGAAATTCTTTCTGTAAACTGATAATTTTTGCATCAAATAGCAATACAATGTACTTTAAAACAATGTTTCAATTAAAGAAGAAACTCCAATGGTCAATATCAAATCCATTTTACAATTTTATGTTACAAGAAAAGTTACCTTTTGACCTGGTGATGCTGAAGAGGTGATCTGTTTTACAGTAATTGAGGAAGAATCAAACACGGGTTGTGAGTCAGATGATTATACAGAGTGGTTAAATCTGATTTGGACACCTCCTGAATAACAGTGGATGATATTTATTGTCCAAAGTTAAATACAAATATGGCACACAGGGCAAGTAAACAACAAAATACTGATTGATGATTTTTTTCATTGTTCCACTTGGCTATCATTAATCACAATAATAACTAGAAGAGTGCTCTGAGTTGAGTGCAAATCTCTGCCTGCATATCTCACCTTCTGCAGTGCCTGGACAAACCAGCTGTGGAGGTGCCACCCAATTGTGGTATAAAACAAAGGTTTTGAATGAGAAGTCCTTGATCATACAGTCATAACTGTATAAACCAAAATATGAATTTAATCTCTCCAAAAAGAAAAGGTTTGCTGTGTGAACATTTTGTTTGCAGTCTCTGTCTTTGAGAGAGAGAGAGTGAGAGGGAGAGGGAAAGAGAGAGACAGAGAGAGAGAGAAAGAGAGAGAGAAGCAGTGGTCGAGTGAGCTGGAGAGTGAATAAAGAGAGGGAGCCGAGGTAGCGAGAACATTTTTCAAGGTTTTGAATTACCACAATCATGAGAGGTTCTCCATCATACAGACATAACTGTGCACAAAAAATAGGCCCTGTAGTATGCAAGACAGACAGACAGACAGACAGACAGACACACACAGACACACACAGACACACACACACACACACACACACACACACACACACACACACACCCACACAAACACACACACACACACACACACACAGACAACCAAACACAATATTCCCCCAATCTAATGCCTGGTGGAGAATGAAAAAGAGAAGGAAAAAAATGAGATTGACTCTGAGTAAAGTCTGGTTTGCAGTCCAGATACTATTCTAAAAAAAATGTTCTTCTTAAAAAAAAAAAAAAAAAAAAAAAAAGGTATTTGAAGTGTGGCGGCCTTCTTGTGCTTGGTTTTCAACTATTTCAAAACTGTTATTTCAAAACAAACAATCAACCAAAAGCAAATCAAAACAAACAAAAATAAATGTTATTATTGTTATCTACTCTGCCACTTATATTTTTGACACATAATTTTAATATTGACCGAAACTTGTCACTACTTTGAAGGAGTATTAACTCAGGTGTCAGATGACAAAACATGTAGCGGATGGAGGCACAGAATAGACAATAACAGTCTCAGTACACAAAAAATGTAAAACAATCCTTAAACTGAATAACAGAAGGAGCCCATCATAAACAATACACAGACAAACTAAATCGCTAAATAGGAAACATGAGTCAAACAACAATGAACTGGCCTAAGTAAATGTCCATTGCTCAAAAGCATTGCCCAAAGCGTTTTAATAAGCAGGAATTTTGGTAATTTTATATTTCTTTGTGGTTAAAGTCCAATGACTGAGGGAAAAAATGGTTTGAGCCAACACCCACTTTATTCCCGAATCCGAATTATTTTGCGCCAAAACAATTACACATACAACTACAAATAGTGGTGTGTCCGCACACTGCTAATGGGCAGATGTCCTTGTAAGCTTAACCTGCTGTGTTTGAGTTTGGTGTTGTCAGTGTTTGCCTGTCTGCAGGTGTCTGGATGTGTGTGCACGTGCAGTGTGTGTGTACAGTTTGTATAAACGTGCAGTTGGGTGGGCGATTGATGCTTGTGAATCTGTACCTATATCACATTGCAGGAACAACTGACCTCTTGTCTACCTTTCATATAGTGGAGTCATGGAGTCGGATACAGGGACTGACAGATGGATTTTTGGATGGACTGGCGAAATGAAGAAAAAAGAGGGGGGTGGAATCATTTCATACAGGGTCAAAGATTAGTCAGACCTGAGAAGCAGAACTGGCTGACAAACACACTCAAGCAAACTGGTGAACACAGACAACAAACACATTCGCTCCCTCTACAGTACCTCTCTCGAATGCAGAGGCTTAACAGCATTCATGTTTTCTCACACAATCATATACATACTCTCTCTGTCTTTCTCTCTCTATCTCACTGTTTCCCTCTCTCTCTTTCTCTCCCTCCCTCCCTCTCTCTCTCTCTCTGTCTCATGCACTCACAAAATGCATCTGACCTTGCCATGGGCAATTTTCGATGGTATAGAAGCTGACGTTTTAGGGCACAGGTTAATCTTTTCATTCACCTGTGTTCTGCTCTCTTCTGCTCTGTTTTCCCCTGCACTGACATGACCTCCAGTCGGGGCTGTAAGTATTGGGCCATTGAGCTAATGCCGGACATTTTTTGTCCCTCCAGTTGTCATAAAAACGTTCTACAGAGGCCAATAAAGCCTGTAATCCAAAGCTGATAGGCTGTTCTTTTGGCTCATATTCCACTTTTAAAGTTATATTGATATTACACTTTAGATGAGTCAACAGCATTACTTTAGCTGACTGGCCTGTGCTAGGATGCATAAAATATTTTAAGTGTCTTAATTCCTACAATGTCTCAGTTAAAGCATTTTACTGTCGTAACCCCTGTGACTTTTTGTGAAGCAGTGCGTAATGTTTATTAAGCAGTATTTGCAAGGAAGACTTTATATTTAGAGTTTCACAACAGTGGCTTGCAAACAGCAGACCTCTGGAAAGTGGTAGTGGTAGTTACAGCACTTTTTCTGCTTCGCTAGAAATCTAGAGGTCTGGTTTAGCCAAGTTGCTGAAGTCTTCCTTTACCCAAAAACATCTACCATACATGTTCTATAAGTTCCATTGGAAATATGACAGTTAACTGAATGACTACCAAGGCACTAATAGGTTTATAGAAATACATTAAGACCAGGTTATCAAAGTTGAGTGAACCTTGCTTTAAAATGACCAGATTTGTGTATTAAAATTATCCAAGTTGTGTTGCACCAATTAAATTTAGACCAAGGTTAACACATATTATAGGAACATAATCTGTAGTTAATTTCATGATGTTTTCCATGATATTGAACTACAAATGACTTAACTAAACATAAATAATTATTAGGGATAGGGAAGAGAACACAGGCCGTGTAAGTAGCAATTTTATTTCCTAACAACCATTATTTTATAACAACACTGATAGCTTCTCCACACTGGCCAACTCTCCAGTAATGTTTTATCAAAGAAGTAGCATGAACTCTTTAAACAGACATTTGGCTCTTTGAATCTCTCTCTAATGGTCTTGGAAGGAACTTGAACTCATTTTGAAAGAGAAGAATCAGCTTTATTGGCGAAGCATGTGTATATATACAAGGAATCAGATTTTTTTTGTGTTTCTTTCAATGAACTTACACAATACTAGACATTAGAACAAGAACAACAAAGCAAAGGCAAGGGGAAAGACAGTGAACAACAAGCTAGACATGAAACAAAAGAAACAGTTTCCAGATACACTTGACTATAGAGGTTTCTTCAGTGCAAATATTATCTAAATCTGGGCAGACATGTAAAGTCCATCTTATCTGGTTGGTGCGGGCACACATTTCTAGTCTTACCTTGCACAAATCATGTTATTGCAAATAATTTTAAGCAAACCACATATGAAGTACTGGATACATTTCAAGGAACATGCTGAATGCAAGCTCAAAAAATCAAGTTTTCTGTTAGCCTCCAGTTATTGATCAAGACTTGACTGATGGATGGATGTTTAAGGGAAGGAACGTATAGTGCACACAAAATGTGTGAAACGTAAAATTACTCACTCCCATTTACTGGAAAAAGCAGTTAGTGAAACAAATCAATCAGCACACACACACACACACACACACACGCACACACACACACACACACACACACACACACACACACACACACGCACACACACTCACACGGACAAACACAAATTTTTCCTTAGACCAATGAAGACAGCTTATTCTATTTGTTCCAACCATTGATCTTTTCATATCTAAATGTCAGGTTACTACTCTCTGTAAGAGGCATCAATGAGAGGAAAGACTGACACACACACACACACACACACACACACACACAGTGGCTTGGATGTCCTACGATGATAGATGGGTATTGTATGTTGGCCTCAACCCCTGTTACCCTCTGCCATTACTATATACACTGTCAAAGACCCTTGCTGTGCTATCATTATATTACATGAGAAAGAGGGATAGGACAAAGAAAAATTGAGAGAACAATGAAAAGAGAGAGAGAGCAAGAGAGAGAGAGAGAGAGAGAGAGAGAGGTATCTACTGAGAGATGTCTACGTCTGCTGAAAGGACTAAACAAGTGAATGGCTTCTTCTGCTTTTTTTTCTTGTTTTTCATCAGAAAGTGAGTGATTGATCAATAACGGCGATGGTGTGTGTGGTGAGGTGGTGAGTGGGGTGAGACCTTATCAAGATGAGGTTTGGTGGCTTTTGTTGAGTGCAGCAGCTATGTGTGTGTGAGAGAGACAGAGAAGAAAAGATGGGGGAGAGACCTTGTCAAATGTGAATTTTCAAAAAGGCAGCACCCTTGAAGAATCACTGACATACACACATGCACACATACATGCACAGACAGGCAGTTTTCAGCATACACACACACACACACACACACACACACACACACACATGCAGTGGTCCTCTCTCTCTCTCTCTCTCTCTCTCTCTCTCTCTCTCTCTCTCTCTCTCTCTCTCTCTGTGTGTGTGTCTCTCTCTCACACACAGACACACAGGGGCCTTTATAGACTGTGTAGATCAGTGGTGTGTGACCATGGCTGGATCAGACTAATTAAACAGACAGTAATAGGGGTGATTTGGAGTCATTAGTTATTGGGCGAAAACACAAAGGCCTTTGACACCCCTATGACTCCTGTCATAGAATGGTCTGGTGCACACAAGACGTTTATTTTGTTACACGGTCTGCTTTGCGCGTAAGAATTATCCCAATTTATGTTTGCAACAATATGTGGGAAATCACCTAATTTTCTCCACTTTCTCCACTCTCTCCACATTGACTTGCTTGTCTTAATGTACTACTTGTAGAGTAAAACAGAGTGAGCGCACTTTGTCCACCCTTTAATGGATTTATTAGTCATATGCCATTTGATGGAGGTACCCCATATGGAAAACACTTCCATCAAAGTGTGTGCAATTTCACAACATTATCCTGAGCGCTTGCAGTTGAGGCACATGTGGCCCCAGTGGAATTTAAAGTGCCAACTCCAGCATATTAATTTGTTGAGTTTGTAGTTTACTAAAGCATGTCTTAACCTTTCTGTCTGAAGTTTTTCTTGATGTATTAATTAATTCACTCAATCGTTCATTTATTTATTCGCCTCTTTACTTTATAAGAGCTTCTACTTAAAGGCAGAAACTCTCTCCTCACATTCACATAAAAAAAATAACTGAACTGTAATTTTTAGCATTTATTCTTGGGGAGTATGGGCTTTTCTGAGAGTCAATGACACTGTTTCCTTTCCAGGGTTTATGCTCTGCCAGACGGCCACAGATACTCCACCTTGCTGTGTGTCTAGACTGCACACACTCCTATACAGCCAGATCATAGCACAGAGTCTGACTCACCTAAGACCCTATCTAACATGACAGCCCACTGCTACTACCACAGCTGTCATAACCCACATGTGTGTATATATGTGTGTGTATCTGTGTCTCTAACAGCAGGTATTATATACCTAATCCCCTTTCATCATGCTTTGACATCTCCCTTTCCTTGATGTCTGAGTGTAGGATATAGGCTAGCTTTCTGAGGTTGACAAAGTTCACCATGTGCTTGCGTGTGCATGTATATATTCATATAACATGACAGTGCAAATACATTGGGCTTCAGCTCGGCAGCCTCTCTGCAGTTAACATGCCACAGTAACAGAAAGCATGCTAATATGGCGTCTGTGTCTGTGTGAGTCTGTGTTTGCCTGTGTGCATGCCAAACATCTTAACCCAGCCCTCTCGTGCAAAGTAAACCCACAGAGTAAAGTGATGTCATCCTGCTACACCCTCCGCTTGACATCCTCCAACTCTTCACGCACACAAACATACAAGCCCACTTGGCATCACCGCACACACACACACGCAATCAGACATGCATAAGGCATACTGCTGGAGTAGTGAGAGTTAGGCAGGTGACATTAAGCCTAAATGGCAGCAGTGACATGCAACAGCTATGATGTATCAGGGAGCAAATGCCTCGGTTAGCACGCACTAAATGCTCAGTACATAAATAGAGAGGGAGCGGGAGAGTGGGAGAGATGAATGGGAGAGACAGCAGAGACTGAAGTAAAGGGGTGAGAGGGTGGTTTACTACTCAATACACTCCTCCCCTAATATAACAGAGATGTGACTTGGAAGGGGAACTGAGAGACATGCACGATGGACATGGGGGGAAGAGATTGTGCTTAAGTGAGGGATAGTGAGTGAACAACAGGGAGGCACAGGGAGGTTATACAGTAATTCAATAATTGGAGAAGGGGAGTGTTCAAGTTGGAACATGTGCTAATGTGTTATATGAAATTATAGGCAATGTAGAAAGAAGCGGACAGGGGAACGGGAGCATGTATTTCAGCAGGCAGAAATTCTAGTGAAGACAGAGTGTATTATCTGTTAACAAACTGATTTGAAACCTTTCAAGACATTAGATGTGTGCTTGATCACCCTTGCATTTAAGACAAGTGAGAAAATATGCTGCCAGTATTCAGATGAATCAGGTTCACTTGGTTTTCCATACTATAAAAGCATATTAAACAAATAAAATGGACTAAAACCAGAGTCACATTTAATCCAGTGGCCTGACAGAATAGTTTTCCAAAGAGGGAGGATTTTAAAAACCTTTGACAACACAAACTACTTACAGGGATTAATTTTAACAGGGAATGATTATAATAGTCAAAGAAGAAAATGAAATGCAATATAAAAAGGGGAAAAAAACACAGTATGAAAGCTATAGTGTATAATCAAATAAAACCAGTGTACCAAACAGATTAAACCTTTATATTAAGCCCTGGCAGAAAGATTATTGAAACAATAAACTTTAGCCTGATAGAAATTAGAGACTCCAGCAACTTAAGTCACAATCCGTAGTTCTGCTGTTTTTTAACAGTGATTTATATGGCATAATCATGATTCCACTTTCTCAGTCCAGGAAAGGTTGCGCATTTGCCGTGCAAAATGCTCTGGCTTGGAATTGGTCTTAATTGGGGAAAAATCCTCTGGCACACGGCAAATGGTTAGTTTAAAATACGTAAAAGAAGAACTGGGTAGTTAACACGAGTAGGTACTAAATAGCTCTGACGGCTGCACAGACAAAGAAAAAGCCGGTATCTGCAGAAACTTAAACTTGGTCAATATAACTTCAGAGGATAAAGACGTCAGAGCACTTTTGACTGATTGTGAAGTGATTGTCGATGGTGCACTGCAGTAAAACATCACAGCAAACAGCCTATCAGCAAAGATGTCGTCAGTATAAAAAAAAGAAGAAACTTGTGGTTAACCACTCATAAAAAAACATCTTTGATTGCCTTGAGAGTCTCTCTTCCTCTTACTCCCTCAGTATCTTTTTTCTTTCTCAGTTGTGCATCTATCTGTCTTTCCATCTCTCTCTCTCGCTGTCTCTCTCTCTCTAGTCCATTTCCTTCCCGCTCTCTTCCTTTCTCTCTCTCCCTCCATTTCCCTCATGCTCTACTTTCTCCATCTATTTGTCTTCCATCTGACAGCATGCAGGTGGAATCAAGGGCCTGAGATGATAACAGTAATCAAGATCCCACACCCCGAGACACGCACATGCACACTCACCCCATTCCAACACGCACATGCACATACAGAAACACCAGTTGATAATAGTAATTGGAAAGCTGGCTTAGAGGAACCATTGCAGCAGCACCATAATTTTTTTGGGTGGTAATGCATGCACAGCCGCATTGCACTGCATACTGTAAAAGCACTTTCTCTCCAGCTAAATAATGCACCCACTGCTTTGTTATTATGGTGTTCAGTGGCAGAAGTACGTTTGTGTGCGCACACATGCTTGTTAGTGTGTGTTTGTCAGTGTTGCTTTTTATGATTTTTTTTTCAGTTGCTATGCAGTCGTTTTTTTTTTTTTTTTTTGAGCTTGTGCTTGCGTATTAACGTGTAAGGGTTAGATATGCCTTCTTTGGAGGCTGGACTGTAGGCTATTTGCTCGATTTGATCACAAATAGTGCGTGAAATTTAATTACACAACTAATTTTCAATTTGGAGTATTTTATTCAATCGCAGTGCTCACTCTTCCCTCTCCAAACTTCTTCTACAGCAAGTTGAGGCAGCATGTGTTTATTCCCCCCGTTTATTTCCCCCTCACATACACAAAAGCACACCTTTATACACAACAAATACATGATCACATGATCGAGCAGCAGAATTTCGTTCTCTTGTGTATGCAAATGCACAGTGAAATTGACAATAAAAATCTTGAATCTTGAATACCTATACTTTTACCCCTCATGCAGAGATAAGATCTCATTTTCTGTTGCTTTATCTCTTATTTTTATTCAGAAGATGGAGGGCGATATCACCTGCAACTGGTGATTCTAATGTGTATGAGAGAGTGTGGGTGTGTGTTTGTGTATGCATGTGTGTGTCTATCCTTGTACATTTGTGTAGTCTTGTTTAATCCACCCTGATTTTGCCCAGTCAGGCTTTGGCGTGAGGAGCAAACCTTGACTCTATATGTCAGCCAACAGGGAGATAGTGCCAGAATCGATGGCTTTGTCTTTATTGGAAAGGGAGGAGTGAGAGGTGGATACAGGTCATTACGGGATCAAAATGCCACTGCAGTTACCTGTAATTACTGTGGTTCTGCTGTGTCATGGGCGCTCAATAAAAGCCATTGCAGGCGGAGCTGTCTGCTGCCGTGATGTTGCAGATCAGTCTGGTCTCTGCTTCGCGACTTCGAGAAAGGCTCGACTAGATTCACAGAGACTGATTGGATTTGTCCCAGGTCATACGTGTGACGTTTGTGAGACCTGAGTGATATGATTGGCTTAAGACAGATAGAGAGAAAAAAGCTGAAATTCCAGCATTTGTCGAGCTGGTCAAAGAGGTCAGAGGGATCTCAGCAGTAATATTAAGGGAATGGTGCCCAGGTGACTGCTGCCATGTGTATGTGGTCTGTGCTCTGTTAGCAAGCTTGTGTTAGTCTGTTAGTCTGTTAGTTTGTGTGTGTGTGTGTGTGTGTGTGTGTGGGTGGGTGTGGGTGTGGGTGCGTGTGCGCGTGCGTGTGCATGTGCGTGACTGAGTGTATTGAACGATTCCAAGCCCAGAGGAGTCATGTCTAGTGTTAAGACTCTGCCCTTTCACTAATTAGCCTGAAACATCTGCCCAGACGGCTGCCACAGGGAGGTCATAATGGGAGAAGTTCACAGACATGCATGCAAACACCCACTACACACACACATACACACTCACAAAGTGGTGCAACAGCATAGACATGCATTCACAAGCTTTTACACGCACAAACAAGCATAAGAAGGCACACATAAATGTTTGCACACTTGTCCTTAAAACTCTCGCTTACACTACAAGTTGTTTTTGTTTTGTTTTTGCTTGTTTGCTTTGCTTGTTTGTTGTTGTTTATTTCACTCCAAGACTTCATAATGAGGATTAAGGGAAGGGAACAGTAAGAGGAAGACAAGAAAGAAAAGAAGTTGTAGCTAATGCATGTAGAGAAAAAGAGGAATAGTGCAGGAACAGTTTGATAACTCATCCTATCTCCCTCCATTCATTGTGCATTGCATTGGTCTTAGCCATACTCCAATAGATAGCAATAGAAACAGAGAGAGCACAAGAAAGATGAATAACCTACAACAGTCTAGTGATTCTCATCGTTTAAGTTTTAGCCATGTTCCGGTACAAAGATGCCTAGTCAGAGGGAATAAATAAAAGTAGAGAAGAGAAGTGAGACGCTGACAGAAGAAATTTGAAGGCAGAGATGGTTTTGTCTCTCTCCATCATTCTCCCTCCCTCCAACACACCTTGTCCCTGTCGTAACCATGTTTCCTGTAGACAGAATATTTTACGGCAGCCGTCGACGTTATAATGATGAAGTTTTATGGAGACTCTGTGGGAGATTAAACCACTATTAGCCACGCGCCATCACCCTCTCCAGCTGTTGCCTTTTGTTTACGGCTAAAAAGTGTTTTATGACACACGGTGCTATAGTCACCTCGACAATTACAGCTAATGATATATGAGTGGGGCTGTATTTACACACCAGGAGTGGAGAAGAGAGCAGATGAGGAGGGGCATGGGGCAGGAGAGTAGAGGGTGAAGTCGATCGGTGAGTCTATGAAAGGGAAGGAGAAGAGTTGAGCTGAAGAAGGTATGGAGTGGAGGATGGAGGCATGAGAGTAGCAGAAGAAATGAAAAGCTGGGGAAGGAAAGAGAGAGAGGGGTAGAAACAAGGGAAGCTATGTTTTTGACAGAGGAAAGTTTAAACAAAGTAAACTAGACTCCACCCCTCATCTTGTGAAAAAGTTGATTAAGATGGAGCGATACACCCTGAAAAGGTTTTCTAAAGCGAGAGAGGGAGAGGTAGGCAGATAGAAACACGATAGTAGTGTGTGACAAGAGCAGATAAGAAAAGACAATACTACTATGGTGTGAATTAGAGGGCGAAGTGTAATTTAAGCCTTGGCGATACACTAAAAAATAAAGTAACAGTCCCTTTAATGGTTGTATAAGCTCTACAAGGTGCTGCCAATCATTTTATAGAAATAAATGACCTCTTATTCTAAGATGATGATGTTCTCAACATATTAGGCTAAGTGTATGAAGTGCTTGTAGGTTGGTTCAAAATGCTTCCTCTTGGACTGTAAGTTGGTGACTCACTATGCATTTATATCATGCACCTTTCCCTGTCTAAATAAAGGAAATAACATTCAGTGTTTATACAGTGATAAGTGAAACTTTATCACTTTCCAGCTGTGTGAGTAAGGGAATTCACTGCCAATATAGGTTCAAGAAGTAGCTGCTTGAGCTCATAATGCATACTTTGCTTGTGTATTGCTGCTGGGGAGAGAGGAAAGATAGGAGATGAGAGGCTCGGAATGATGAGCGGAGAAGAGAGAAGAGGCAAAGCAGTGGAGGGGTGAAGAGAGGAGAAGCATTTTGACAGAAGAGAAATGGCACCCTCATGCTTGTCAAAGAGACAACGATTGACATGGTGTGATAGACACTGACAGAGAGCACACCGATAAGAGAAAGAGGAAAGGGGCGCTTGGACAGGACGGTACTCGATGAACAAAAAGGTTGCAGAGATAAGCAAAAACTACAGGCTCTAAATGGAGGGGAGGGAGTGTCATTTTTAAGAAGTAAAGTGGTGAAACTTCAACCTCACAACACCATAGCTGTTTGGGAAAACAATCACAAAACAATCATCTTCACAGGTTTACTATAAAGATTTTAGTGTCTTCAGGGCTAGGCGGAATGGAGAAAATCAAATATCCCAATATGTCTGACAGAATACCTTGATATTGATATTGTGAAAATATTGTAGAGATGACTAATGGTGCTTTAATAAGATGTTTACACATGAGAGATTTTTGATAAACAATCATTAGTAATGTGGATATGATGGCCAAGCAGATCAGCAACTGCTAGAACAATCTAATAAGTTCATAACATTGCACCACTTTACTGAAATGCAGCTTTTAAAATTAGGACAAGACAAAATGCCATATCATGCAGTTATGATATTATGATATGGTATGATATACTATAGATATAGGGTGGTTGTTTAATTTACTACATATGCCCACGATTATGCATACACTTGAGAGTGGTTTGTGTATATGTGTGCATGCTGGTGTTTAAATGCAGTTGTGTTTGATCTTGCAGTGTAAGTGCTCTTAGCCGGTGTGTGGTGCTCTATCTGCTCCTCTGCAAGCATCCTCGCTGTAATGTTTAACAATCATGTAGTTACTGGTTAAGAGTTGACTTGCATAAATATTTCAGTTGCACTACCATTAACAATTCATGGAAAAGGTTTTCTTTTTCCCCATCTGAAAACATACTTTTGATTTTGAGGCAGTTTATGTTGCAAAAGAGAGAGAGAGAGAGAGAGAGAGAGAGAGAGAGAGAAACCAACTCATGAGTGTACCTAATTTGTGTAACTTGGTGAAACGAGCTTTAGGTGACATCAGGTCCAATAGTTGAATGACTTTCATTCCCTTTTAAATCCCAAATGTTGAGATCAAAGTGTGTGTGTGTGTGTGTGTGTGCGCGCGCGCGCTTGTGTGTGTGTGCGTGTGTCTGTGCGTGTGTGTGTGTGTGTGTGCACGACACTTGGCTACAAGTGTTGCACATTTCTGTAGAGTTATTTTCTAAAATATTCTCAGTTTAGCTGTTCTCTATAATTTACACAGAATAATGTTAAGTATCACTATCTTCTCTTTTGACAGATAACTGTGGTTATACGTCTTTTTTCTATATCCTCCCTGTGTCTGCTGATTTGTCATGTCTGTTGTCATTATTTATTTTCCTAAATACTAACCATGATGTGTCTTGTTGTGCTGCAGGTGGTGGAGACCAACCTGGTGGCCTTCGACTGTCACTGGATCCTGATTAATGAGGTGGGTGTGGTGCCAGTTAATTATAAATGCCTGTAGGTCCTGTATTAGACATATCCTCACTTCACCCTGTTGTTTCCTAATGTGGTAAATCTTGACCATCTTCTGTGAGTTGTGGAAATATTAATGGTTTTGAATCCAGGGGTCAGTCCTTCACAACTCCCCCTTTTGTTTTGTGGTGAAGGAGATTTGTTGACTCTCTATTTGCAGCTGGAAAATATTTCATCCAACAAGACAACAAACCAAATCTAAGCAGTTCATATATATACACTACTCACAAAAAGTTAGGGATATTTGGCTTTTGGGTGAAATTTGTGGAAAATGTAAAAAGTTCACGCTACAGTGATATTATATCATGAAAGTAGGGCATTTAAGTAGAAGCATACACTGGTGATTTCCTCATCTCAAACAATTTCTTGAAACAAAAGCCAACAACAGTGGTGGGTATACCACAACAAAAAATGTCAGTGTCAATAACTTGTCATGTGCCCTTGAGCATCAATTACAGCTTGACAACGACGTCTCATGCTGTTCACAAGTCGACTTATTGTCTGCTGAGGCATGGCATCCCACTCTTCTTGAAGGGCGGCCCTCAGGACATTGAGGTTCTGGGGTACAGAGCTCCGAGCCTCTACACGGCGACTCAGCTGATCCCATAGGTTTTCTATGGGATGCAGGTCTGGAGAAAGTGCAGGCCACTCCATTTGAGGTACCCCAGTCTCCAGCAGCCGCTCCCTAATGATACGACCTCGATGAGCTGGAGCATCAAACACCTGTTGTGAATTTTGCCGTTAAACTCCTTGTTAGAGAACAGCAACTTGTGCAAAAAGTACTGAAACACTGAACAGTTGGACATGTGCATTCAAAAGTTTACAGAAGGTCACATTAAGTTCACCTGTAAAGGTTATAATGCATTTTAGCTTCATCCTGAAATTTCACCCGAAAGCCGAATATCCCTAACTTTTTGTGAGTGGTGTATATGATGATCAGTCACAATTTAGTTTGTATCAGTGAGCATTCACTGATGTATCCAACAGCTACATACAATACAGAAGAAATCTTATGTCAGCTATCTGATGAGGATTTAAAATAAGTCCATGAAACATCACATATTCCTTTATGCTGATGATATGTTATTATTTTTGTATGATTTTTCTACATGTCTTCCAGTTTAATTTCCAGCTGTAAGATTAACTGGTCTAAGTCATCCTTGTTGCTGCAAGGTTAATCAATGAATGAAGCAGCTTCTAAATATGGAATTCCAGTAGTCTCAAACTTTAAATATTTGGGAATCAATAAATTAAGAACTATAATAAAACATTCAAATTAATTAATTGTGATTTAACCAGATGGTGCATTATCCCTACTACTCTATCATGAAGAATTTCAATTATTAAAATTAAAGTTCTACCATGATTCAATTTTGTTTGCTCAGTGCTTCCTGTTCCCCCTCCTCCTAGTTACAGGGAAAACGCACATGTACTTATATCTAAATACATATGCAGCAGAAAGTGATCAAGAATACAAGTAAAAACTTTACAAAGGAAAAAAAAAGTAGAAGGACTGTGACCTTTCCTGTTAGTGACTGGAAAAGAAACTAAAATATCTTAAATCCCTTTCCTTTATCTTTATTGTGTTGTACAGCTTTATAAACAATACATTTTCAACAATGGAAAAGGTGACAATGAAATTGCAGATTAGAGTATATTTTCTGGTTCAAGTCAAGTCAAGTATAATTTATTTGTCCCAACTTGGGCAATTTGGTTGCAGACAGCTATAAAAAAGACATGAAGGACAACACGTTTCACACACATACATTCAACAGATCACAGTCTCACTGAATATATAAAAACAGTGGTGCAACAAGAGGCCATCTCAGGTAAAAGTGTCAACCACATAAATCTCTGACAACAACAAAACAACATCTTCATCATCGTCATTATCAAACTCATAGTCGTCGACAACGTCATCAAAATCATAGTCATCATCATTACAATCACCACTAACATCATCGTTCCACCAGGTTCAGTTCCCTGATGGAGGTGGGGATGAATGAATGTCTGTACCTGTTCTTTTTCACCTGAGGGGCACATAAACTCCCACCGGATGGTAGCCAGACATACTCAGAGCTAAGAGGATGACTGCCGTCTGCACAGATACTCCTAGCTTTCCTTATTACTTGCCATTACTTCAGAATCAATAGCACAACTTAAATTCTAAAGGAGTAAACAAACATCAAGAGACTGCAATGACATATTCCTCACAGTCCACATTTGTATGCCTTTGTTCTCTGATTTGTCTTGGCCATGAGCACAAATACAAATTAGTCTACTGGTCAGACCAGAGACATATTTAAAGTTTAAAATTGAGTGTCAGTCCATATTAATTTTGAATAGAACACATCTTTGAACTTAGTTTATGTGAAGTTCCTTGGACAAAACTAGCGTAGTCAGCTAGATTTGTGTGTGTGTGTGTGTGTGTGTGTGTGTGTGTGTGTGTGTGTGTGTGTGTGTGTGTGTGTGTGCGTGCGTGTATACGTGTGTGTGTGTGTGTGTGTGTGTGTGTGTGTGTAGCCATAGATCAGTGATTAGAGGGAGGAGGAGCAAATTGGTAATGCAGTGCAGGATCTCTTCATAGCCTTGGGCGTTACAGTAGCAATGAACTACCAAGGCACAGCAGGTGGTCCATGCTGCCACACACTTACACACACTTACACACACACATTGAAAGGCGAATTAATTTAAAGAGGAGCAAAACATCACTTAATGGATAAGAACACAGGAAAGATGCTGTCTCTCTCTCTCTCTCTGCATAGCCCATACTGTAGTCTAATACTTCAGCTAAATGCTACAAGGCTCTCTGTAGCCTTTCAGTACCTTTCTAAATTATTACTACTTGTTCAGTTATGCAGAGAGTGTTTCTGTTTGAAATAGATGTTACAATGGATACTAAATGCAACAGGGACAACTAATAATTATTTTCTGATGCTGTTTTTCCAGACTGTCAGTTTTAAGAAATGTTGTTGTTTTTTTTTCCTTCTTTGAGATGGTTGAGAGGCTACAGTTGTCTTAAGAACACTATTAGGAGATACATAGCCTCACCTGTAGACTGAGGCCTGTCAAAGTTAAAAATACTACATCTGTTAAAGACAACTAATCTATATTACTTACTGTAGCTATCCTGGGGTAATAACAGTATTCTGCTTGACAGTGTACCTTCGCTTCTGCTCACTGAAATAGATGACATTAAAATATGGATGTCATGTTTTAATAATAGAGACATAGCCACATAATATTTGTTTGTGCTAGATATTTGGAAAGTTAGCATTATGTGGAAGAACATGAGGTGCATCCTACTATTTGTTGTCACAATATTGTTGTAATTTCTGATGGAAGCTGCTCAGTGTTTTTTTTGGTTGTGCTTCTTTGGAAAGTCACCCTGCCTTTGCAGAAAAACAATAGGGGTCAGTTTTTAGAAGGGCTCTGCAAGCTAAAAGCATGCCTTGTAATACAATGTTGTGGGTTTAATCGAGGGTTTTCAAATGATGTAACACACCCTCTCACAGCCATTATGGAAGTCCTCCTCTCATGAGCAACAGTGGCTATGAACAGCTGCTTGTACAGCATACCTATTTGTACAACTTCTGCCATTTCAACAGAAATACTAAATCTTTCAGGTGAGGGTCTGTTCAGGTGAAGGTTCTTGTCAGGATATGACCTTTATTTGGTAAACTTGATTGCATATGGAACAATCAGTAATCAGTGTTTGTGTACCTGTGTACATGGACTTGAGTCTGTGGTGACTCTGTAGTTTTCCAGCTGTCTGCATTGTCATTATTCTGATGCTTGTGATCCACTGAATCTATAGAAACAACACTTGTGCTGTTTGTCAAACCGCCCAGTAAATGAGATATGATGTTTACATACCAGAAAATACGGATCAAAATCTCACCTAGCTTGGTCAGATTTTTCATATTTGGGATATGGGATTATCCATATCTTTTATAAACAGCATATGCCATTTACTATACACGCACCACCTGGAAAAGAGGGAGTCGACGCATATTCTATCTCTGATGCATTTTATTAAGGAGCCACGTTCCAACAGAGGACTGTCCTCTTCAGCATCAGTACATGCAGCAGCTCATAAACTGAATGTTTAAATATGTAAAATATAAGATTCAAGAGTCTTTATTGTCATTATGTAGAACATAACCAAATTTTGCAGACATTCCCGGCTTCAAAACACACAGAAATAGCAAACATAAGTACCAAACATAAATAACAAACCTGCACATAAATAACAATAATATAATAAAAATAATAAAAATAACATGTTACTGTACTCATGGACAGTTTGTTAGTTAGTCAACAATAAGCTTACCATCACTGTTGTAAATACAAATAATTTGCAGAAGCTAGTGTTGGTAGTGGCCAGTAGTCACATTAGTAGAAGTGAATGAGTTGCACTGCTTTCCACTCGACACTTGACACGCTGATGAAAGCTCTGCGACTGAAATGTAGGTTGCAGTAAATAAAAAGTCACAGCAAGTGGAGAGCAGTGTGTGGCTTATTCACGCTTTCGAGTTTATTTCCCAGCAATCAGCACCTCACCGTGTGTGTGTACGAACAGTTTTTTTTATAGTTGTGACATGTTACCATTAAGTTAAGTGAAGTCAAATTTATGTCTATTCCTTAATCACAGTGTCAAATGGTTTCACACGCCCACGTGAAAAATGCCCCCTCCCCTCTCCATTTTAGACCCTAGGGTTGCCAAATGTCACATAGCTGGCAGAACACATTCAGGTTCTGTCTCACACTGTCAGCTCCCCAGAGACAAATCTCCTTATGCCACAGTAGTTGTAATTGTCCTTTAAAAGACAGCACAACACAGCTGAGCAGACTGAGTATTATGAGATGCCGTGAGATGAGATGAGATGAGATGAGATGGAAGCTAAAAGGAGAACCTGCAGAAGACGAGG
The DNA here is from genome assembly GCF_902150065.1 of Myripristis murdjan. Lineage (NCBI taxonomy): Eukaryota > Metazoa > Chordata > Actinopteri > Holocentriformes > Holocentridae > Myripristis > Myripristis murdjan. The sequence continues at coordinate 21,633,360 of NC_043988.1, forward strand.
GGATAAAAAAAGAGACTTTTTATGTTCAAACACAGAAATTAGTCACAATGGTGTATAAAAAAAAACGGCACGAGGTGAAAGACAAAGGAGTTATCTGCACACTGAATTGTTTTAATGCCCCTTAAAAATTATATTTATTGCAAAGTTCCGACCTCTAAAAAGGCCAAGGGAGTGTGCTGATAACTCCTTTGTCTTTCACGTTTTATATGTTCCCAATGCGGCAGTGGCAGATTTCTGAAGTAGAGTGAGTTTTGTAACACAGAGAATATACTCCCTAATGTTTCAAATAGTAAGACAGGCGTGCATGTAAATTAATGTTATGACTTAAGTGCTGTAATTCCCAGAAACCAAGACAAGATGTCGTGATTAGAGGTATGTCATAGAAAAACGGGGGAGGAGGTGGACCTTAATAAAGCATATTTTGTGGTGTAGCCATGCACACACAAAAGTTACAGCCCATGACATGAAAATCTCTCTCCAGCCAGCTGAGCTGAATTGGCAGCCCAGCCCTCAATTAACATTAGCTTCAGTTGGTTTGCTAAAATTAGCCTGCTGGCTAGTTAGCTAGCTGACAATGCCAGAAAATAATCTGTTTACTGTAGGTTAACAGAGCTGACGCTCTCTCAAGCTGGAATGTGTAGAGCTTTACAGAGACTAGGGCCAGAGGGGTGAGAGTTAAAGACCACATAGCGTTCTGTGTGGTAACCTACATTCAGAGACGAATCAACCCTGGGAGGCTATTAATTATTCGTGCAGAGCCACTTCTCCTCCAGACCTCCTTAATGGCACATGATCTGGTGGCGTGGAGGTTTGTAATAATTGCAAAGCCTCTGTTTCAGCTCATGATATCCGTCAAATGTTGTTTTAACATTGCCGTCATGTCTTCAAATAATCTAAAGGAAAGTCTCACCCCTTTTTTAAAAAAATATGATCTGGTATTTTATGAGCACTGCCAGTCGAGATCAAGACCTACTTTTAGTCGCAGTGCTGTTTCTATGCAGACACGATATTCCCAGAGTTGGCCATGTGAAGCTCAAGCCTTCTTCCAGAGTCTTTAAAATGGATGAGCGACTTCAATATTTTTGTCATACACACTGTCTTCTAGTGCTGGTTCTTTGGAGAATGAATATTCCTATGTGTGAAAGTCCTGTCCCTCCCTGTGGTTTATTATGGATGAGGGGGTACTGTATGGTTGTCATAACTCTACTTTATCTACAGCCAGCAGTCAGACAGCCCCACTGAGGGGGAGTTCACAGTTCATAATTGATCATCCTTCCTCTCCCCATCTCGTCCGTTCTGCTCAGGATGAGGGGATGAGGATGAGGAGGAGGAGAGGAGATAATGGGGGACACTTATGACTTCTCTTTCCCTCTGTCTCTTAAGTTCTCTGACTACAGCCAAAGTATTCTAGGTTTGCCCTTGCTCATGAATTCCTTTATCTTCCCTCATTTTCTGTTACTCTTCTGTGGGTCTTCTGTTGTCACTCACACTGTTTCTCTCTGTTTCTCTCAACGGGGAACAAATACATGACAGTAAGACAAGGAAAAATTGGACCTCTTTTGGCTTTCAGATGTATTTTTAGGCGACACCCTGGTTGCCAACACTCTCTCCAGCCCCTCTGTTTATATAATTTTTTGTGACTTTGAAACACTATTTAGCCAAACAATTTGGCTTAGGGAACATTCTTATTTACAGCAACAGGAAGTAATTGCAGAGGGAAAGCAAGTTACAGTTGTGCACACTCACAGCTGGAAGTTTCCCAGTATGACGGCTGCCAGCTGAAAGTACTGCTGTTGCTGAGAAGCTCCCCTGGAGCGGTTGGGTGTTAAGTGTCTTTTTCAAGGGCACACCAAGGGTTGCCGCTAAGAAAGGAGAGTGTGATGCCTCTCCCGCCCAGATTTTCCTTCTTGGTCTGGGGCTTTGAATCACAATCCCTGGATTTGAATCAGAAACCTTTCTTGTGTTCCCTCCTGTTATTGTAGTTTTTTTTTTTCTCTTAACCAGCCATGAAAGAGATTTATTTTGCCTACTCTCCTGACTCCTCCTCTAATCCAATGCTGTCATAGTTTTCCATCCCACTGCATTCACCTCTCTCTATTGTTCTCCCCTCGTTACCCTGTCGTCAGTGTTCATGTGCTTGCACTCTTTCATTCTGTCAGTCTTTCTCACCTGTGCTAGCTACTGTATTTTTTCACACACCCATGCAAACTGTATTTTTACAGCCATGCATTCTTCTCCTTTCCCCTCATCTCTTCATTAGTACTGCATGTGAGGGAGAAAGGACAGACGCACGACAAGAGTCTTGGGTAATTGGACTCTAATTGGACAGCACAACAACAAATAAATCCAGGTGTAAATGTACCCTGATGCAGTGAAGATCCAATCATCCAAACCTCCTTGCTTGGAGACACTTTGGGCCACTTTAACAGCTAAATGCAATGAGAATCCCTTGCTCCCTCTTGCTGTCTTTCCCTTTGTCCCTCGCGTGCACTTTCCCTCTCCTCCAAACCCCTTCCTCCTGCCCTCTCCTTCACTCTGTGCCCTTTTTTGCCTGTGTGTTTTAGGACATTATTGCCAGCACAGTGATGTTAATGAGCACTGGCATATGACAGAGAGAATGATACCACTAAAAAAAGAAATTACAATGAAGGGCTGCGGACAGCCAGACGTTCGTTTCCCCCCTGTCCAGCTTGAAAGAGAGAGAAACAAGAGGGTGACAGAAAATGAGAGAGAGGAGCCAAAGAGAGAGAAGAGGAATTTTGGGGGGTTCTTGTCGGGAACTGCGGGGAGGAGGAGGGGCAAGGGAATACAGGAGAGAGGAGAGATGAAACGAGAGGAGACAGACTTTTTTTTTTTTTTTCCGGAATTGTTTTGTTTTGTTTTTCAAAACTTGCCCCAAGAAAAAAAAGAGCAAGACAGAGGGATTTGGTGTTCCCATGGAGAAGGGGAGAATGAGGAGGAGCTGAGAAGGGGATGAGAGGAGTAGGAGGAGCAGAAAGGGTCAGAGGATAAATAAAGACTTTTTTCCCACCCTCTGCTATAGAGGAGAGGAGTGAAGAAGGGATTTGGCGTCTCTCAGGGAGAAGCAGGGAAGGAGGAGTTGAAGGGAAGATGAGAGGACAGAGTTGGGTCGAGCAGGAAGTGCCAAAAAGAAATGAGGATGAGGGATGCATTTTTTTTCTTTTCATGCTCAGCTTTAAATAAAGGACTACAGTTAAAGATGAGGATTTGGTGCTGTCAGGGAGTAGAGGGGATGGGTTGAAGTTGATGGGGATGTCTGCAGACGAAAACTTCAAGATTATGGAGTAAACAGCCTATGATTCATTCAACATATTAGCTGCAGGGTATGCTGGGGCAGCTTACCCAAAGCTCCTGGTTTCAGGTATTTGGACTTGGTGCACAGAAATTAGAGGGGGTCAAACAAAGCCCTGGACTGAGTCATTCTGTGCCCAGTCTTTTAAGCTAACAAGACTTGGAGAGTGATGAGAATAGGTCCATAACAATGCTGCACAACTGACCTGGTAAATATAAACCTTCATGATCACGATGATAGATATTCTAGCAAGTGTCCCTAAAAAGGCCAACAACAGCCACATGTATTCTTGAAGGTTAAAGAGCATGCCTATTGTTTTAAATTCATATAATGGTATTGAATGACTGACTTTTCAGGACAGGAGTTAACTTTTTTGTCAGTTTGACTTTACACAAAGATTTGGCTCTTTGTGTAAAGCAGCATGCAGTAGGTGTGGTAGAAAACGCTGCCAAATAAGCTAGACTGGGGGATGAAGAAAAAATAAAAAAAGAAAGTGCTATAAGAGCAGTTTGAACAGTGTTAAGTAACAGCAGATGGATTTCAGGGGCAGTAATATGAATCGCTTCAAGTGTTTTGGTACAGTTTACTCCCTTACATCTAAATAAAGTTCTAAAGAAATACCCTAGAAATCAGCGTAAGCAACCAGTCGAGCACTGCACTGCAAAAAATCTGCATCTATTTAGTCTCATATTCAGTCTTACAAGCTTTTTGTGGGACCGAGTATGAATATGTTGAAAGAAGGCAGAATAAGGGAGATCACTGGCTGATTATCTTCTCACCCATACAAGGATGTGATTTTCAGGATTCAGTCAATATAAGCATCACACACAGGATGCCTTCAATCCTTCGACAGCCAAGAACATATTTATGGCTATGTCTATGGATATTCTCATTCATCCAGGTCATCGTTCTCTTTGAGCAAATTGAATCGTAGGCAACTGGACTTGTATTTGTCTTAGGAAGACGTTTCGCCTCTTATCCAAGGGGCTTCATCAGTTCGTACGCATCGGTCTTTCTAGTCTGCACTAGTCTGACCAAGACAGTGGAGTAAGGTCCAGGTATTTAACCTCTGTGGGAGTGTTTAGCCCCTTGGATAAGAGGCGAAACGTCTTCCTAAGACAAATACAAGTCCATTTGCCTACTATTCAATTTGCCCAAAGAGATTCATGGCTATATATATTTTTTTTCAATTCAAAGCAAAAACTCTAAATTAAGCTTATGTAGATTTGATAGAATGTATTCAGCTGTATTAGGGTTTTTTGACTGAAGTAGCCCATGCTAGGTTGACAGTAAGGTGCCTGAGGCAAGTTATGGAAGAGGTGGAACTTATGAAAAAAAAAAACTGCAATGTGATCATACTTGTCTCATGAGGTGAATGTCAGCTCTGCAGCAGTGCTGTCTCCCTCCTAGGACAGCTGCAAGTGCATATGTGTATGTGAGAGTATGTGTATGAATGTGGGTTTCTGTCTGTTTATGCCTGTGTGTGTGTGTGTGTGTGTGTGTGTGTGTGTGTGTGTGTGTGTGTGTTTGTGTGTATGTGTGTGTGTGCGTGTGTGCGTGCACATGTCGCTCTCATTCAGGCTCAGCTGTTAAAAGGCTAACAGCTTTCAGAGTGCGCCACCACTGAAAGTCATACTGGGTGATGTCTCTAATTTGACCTCAGAGAGACAATAAAGGGGAGACAAATAGAAAGAGACAAAGAACGGCTGAAGAGGAAGAACGTGGACAAGTGTCTGTTGAGGAGACAAAAAGTCTGCCCTTCTCCCTCTTGGTTTCAGTGGCACAATCTGTTTCTGCATTATTTGCATGCGTGCATCTATATTTGTGTGAGCCTGATCATCTGAGTGCTGCACACAGGATAATTCCTGCCTGCTGATGTTTCTTTGCATGCCCTTGACCGCCTGCTGTGAATCTTAATTCTCTTTTTGGCCCGCAGATCTGCTTTTTTAGCAATTTTCAGCATTTTTCTGCCCTGCGTCTTTCTTGTTAGCTTTGTAACCGAATCCCCTTCAGGTTTTTTTATATGGACAAGTGTTTGGGCTTTTTGCCATGTTTCACCCCCAAAAGGCAGTAAATGGACGCCTTAATTCTGGGACTGTTAAGCAAGTAGATAGTGCACAGCACAGGAGATTCATACAAGGTTAAACCCCTTTAGTTATTTTACATCAGCAATATCTAGATTTACATCTTCTTTATTTATTTAAAAAAATGTAAAATGAGGATTCTGTGGTGACACTTTTTTTTAATTTGTGGAAAATGTCGGCACATCATTTTTTAGGCAATATGAATATAATTTCAGGTGCATATGCAAGGGAATATACCCATCTTTTTGTGTGAACATGAAAAGTGTAACCACCTCTCAGTGGGAAAATACTTTAGACCCATCATTGCGTCTGAGTACACAGAGTGTATCCACCTTGGTTACAGGGCCTATACAGCAAAAGCCATTTATCAGCCTAATTACTGTAGACAAACATGGGCCACATTATACCTCCTCCTGCAGCCTCCTCAGCAATATACTCATTGACAACCACTATACCACTGAAAACTGTATTACCCTAACATCTATTCTCCATTGTCATAGTTAATGAAGACTCACGGGGCTTAAATGTAATTAAATTCAAATAAAATCCACTGAAATTAGTTAATGATGCAAATTCAAACTTATGAAGTTAATATCATTTGAAGATAATGCAATTTTGCCCTTCAGCCAACAGACCATTTTATTTTGCCACATCTAGTATGATCATGCTGAGCCTTATGTGACATTTTGGTAGAGTCGGTAATTGGGTGTGCCTTGAAATTTTTCACAGCATTCCATGCTCTTACAAAGGCTGAAAATACTAGGACTGGAATGGATAATATCGTGTGTGTGTGTGTGTGTGTGTGTGTGTGTGTGAGTGTTGCAGACAGGCCCACATTAACCCTGTCAAACAGAGTGCCATATGCAAATAAAATCAAAAGGATTTTACATGATCAGAAAGATTAAAAAACAGTCTCAGAAAATTATGAAAGCATATGGACACACACACACACACACACACACACACACACACACACACAGCACAGATGAATACATTAACATGCATGTGCAGGGATGCACACACATAGACACACACACAACTGCAAATGCATGCATATACAAAGCAAGCAAGGGGCGTCTCGGATGGTGACGGTGTTACCTCCACCAGGGACGATAAACGTCAGTTCTCATCCCATCACCACATGACCCTCTGCACTTGCAGCGGATGGATGGAGATCCATAGGGAGGCGAAGAGAGGGAGAGAGAGAGAGAGAGAGAGAGAGAGAGAGAGCAAGAGAGAGCGAGCAAGAGAGAGAGACAGAGAGAGACAGAGACAGAGAGAGACAGAGAAAGCGAGAGAGAGAGAGAGAGAGAGAGAGAGAGCAAGAGAGAGCGAGCAAGAGAGAGAGACAGAGAGAGACAGAGACAGAGAGAGACAGAGAAAGCGAGAGAGAGAGAGAGAGAGAGAGAGAGAGAGAGAGAGAGAGAGAGAGACAGAGATTGTGTCCTAGGGCTAAAATTAGCAATGATTCCTCTCCCAAGGTTTTGCAAGGACACATTGGTTATGTGCAAATACACACACACACACACACACACACACACACACACACACAGACTTACTTGCTGTTCCTCTCCTCTCTGTCTAACTCCATCCGCTCACATGTACCCTTCATATCTAATAACAACTGTTTTTGCAGATGACAAGAATGGGTTTTCACTGTGCAGCATGGTGATAATGGGAAAAGTAGAGCATACAAAGCAAGTCCTAAAACTGTCAAAATATGTCTCTTGAATATGAATTAGGAGGACTTGCTTTATTACAATGACTCTCATAGAGAGGTTTTCAATTTTGCTTTAAAGTGGTAGTTACACGTCCTTGTATTTGTGGTGGCCCACATTCTTTATGTCAGTTTTAGTGTCTTGATTTGCAAGCATTTCAACAATACATCTTTACAACAGACGATGACAGTGCTGATGATTCTCTCCTTCTTTTTTCCACTTCCCCTCATACTTTCTTTTCTCCAACTTGTCTGCCTCCTGCCACCCCCCTTCCTTTCTCTTTCTTGCCCTCACAGGAGATTTCGGACTACGACTTGCAGGAGTTGGTGATGAAGTCAATTGGTCGGCTGACGCTGGTGCGCCAGACATTCCCGATGCCCCAGAACACAACTCAGCGCTGCGTCAAACACAACCATAGGATCAACACCTCCCTGTGCGACCCTAAAAACCCCAAGGCTCAGCAGCTAGAGGTGAGTAGGATGGGTGGGTCATTAGTCAGTATTTAGTCAGGTGAAGGTGAATTAACCTTACGCAGCCAGTTCATATTGCAAGTTCGTGCCACATTTAGGAATATGAACCACAGTCATTAATATGGGTGATACCACAGGTAAACATAACAAGAGGTGGAAAATGTAAATGAGACCACACCAAGGATGATGTACCTATCAGGTTATGTTTTCTTGTTTTCACAACTAATTATCACCACATTACACGGCTCATTTGGATGCAAAAACACTGATGAACTTTGTATGATGAGCTAAAGTTCATCTCTAATTCATAGCCTGTACTTATGCTTAATCACTCTTGAATAAATGCAAAAGAACAGCTGCATAAAGTGACCTTGAACCTCACTGAAGTTCCCAGACAGCAAAGACCACGTTTAAGCTTTGGCATACACAGCCATAGGAGAGCATACTCAAGTAACCATTGATTTCTCAGGTACTTTGCAACTCGGCTGTTCAGCACTGTCTCTGCTTCTCATCCATCTCGATTATGCATCAGTATGTGCATCAGTATGACCTTAACAGCTCTGTCACCTGAAACTCTCTCAAATTCACTCTGCATTTTATTCAAAACTGCTCCTAGGGTTCTGTTTCACTGCTCCGAAACTGCTCCAAGTGTTTTATTCAAACATTTCAGAACTCCAAGTCCCAGCCTCCCTGTGTTAAAGCAGCTTCTCTGCTCCTCACCGGTGTTTAAGAAATCTCTCTCGGTCTTGTATTTCGGCATTTCAAGATGACTCTCTATCACGTAGCTTCCCATTACACAAAGCTTGCTGATTTGACATTGCCATAGCTTGTGCCTGTGAGGCTTTGTAACCAAAACATAATTCTGTTCAGAAAAAGTTGGTCCACAACCGCATGTGTGTTTATCTGAGACCCTGCCATCATCCAAAATAACATCATGGAAAACACAGAATGTCACTTTTTCCCCTCTTTCACACTTTCTTCACTTATTAGGTTTTTAGAAATGTGTCCCTCAGGGTGGCAATATGTATACAATTATTATCTCTTTTCGTGTGTGTGTGTGTGTGTGTGTGTGTGTGTGTGTGTGTGTGTGTGTGTGTATGAGTCATCAAGCTGCCATCAAATACAGCAGAAAGGGAACACAGTCTTATTCATGTGTCAAGACAGAAATATGAAATTGAATTAATGTGCTGTTGATTTATGTGGATGCAGAGGGCCCCAGGCGGAGATATTTGATGAAAGTTGGAAATAAAGTGGAAATAGAAATGTGGTCTTAATGTTTATAGGATATCTTCATTGCAAGTCCTGAAATGGTTCCTTTCTAGGCTTTTACCCACTGTAATCAAATCAGTGACAGCACTGAGCAACATGTCTAACTAGACCTGACATACATCAATTAAATAATGCTTTTTTCCCTTACAAAGCTTACAAAAGAAAAAGGAAAAAGGTTTGACAGCTTTCATGAGAAATATCTGAAATGCTGCTTCAAGGCTTGAGCCTTGTCATGGGGATATGTAAAATACCGTTTCTGCTATAATGCAAAGACACATAAATCCAGCATGCCCTGAAGTATGAGGCAATGTAAATAAAGCTTGCGTGTGTGTCGTAATATGAATCAAGTGTTCCTCAAGTGTAAAAAGCCATTATGAAGAATCAAGCACTCTCAACATATTCATTATTCCTGGTTTGAGTCCAGTCCTATGTGCTCATTCTAGTGTGGAGGGCCAAGTGTGTGTGTGCCTGCATACTGTGGATTCCCGTGTGGGCTGGCTTTGTGTGTATGTGAGTGTGTGTTCTTTTTTGTGTGTGCACCATGAGTGTCAGTCAGTGACAATGCAGTCAATGAGAATGAGTTTCTTTCTTTCCAAAAAAAAAAAAAAAAAAAGAGAGAGGGAAAGTGAGAGAGAGTTAAATACATGGTGTGCGTCCAGTACAATTGATGCATGCTGCACACAGGTTCAGTATGATGTCCTGTGTAAGTGTGTGCATGCATGCGTGTGTGTGTATGTGTATGTGTGTGGGGTTTTGTGTGTGTGTGTGTGTGTGTGTGTGTGTGTGTGTGTGTGTGTGTGTGTGTGTGTGTGTGAGTGAGAGGAGGAAGAGGGAGAGGCAGCAGATCAGCTCAGCGGTCAGAGAGTGGCCCAGAAGCCCAATTTCACACTGCACTGAAGCACATCAGCTCAGCCTGACCACATGCGCTCATACACACACACACACACACACACACACACACACACAATGCTCACTTAGAGTACATAGCCTTCTGATTGCTCAAGCTCCCCACAGAGCTGTAGAATTTTGCTTTTATTTTCTGAGAGCAAGAAATAGATGCGAGACACAGAAAGGCAGATAGACAGAGATAGCAAGATTGAGAAAGACAGGACAGTGAAAGTGAACAGAATCTGAGAGAAAGAGTGAGAAAGAACAAGAGTTCAAATAAACTCCTTCATTATTTTTTTTTTCGTTCTTGTCTTGTCTGCCTGTCAGTAAACTACATGACAAGTGGCGAGGAAGATATTGTACTTTGTCATCTTGTCGCAACTTTTTTGAAGCAGTGGAAAGCCTTGACACGACCACAGGCTTACTGAGCTGCCATACACTTTGGAGTGGTGGGTTGGAGGGAGAGCGAGACAGAGAGAAGGCCAGACACTGGAAATACAGAGAAAGAGAGCTTTGCAGAGTGAGAGTGGGGCAGAGAGAGCATGAGAGTGGCCAGAGATAGTTGAGTGGTTACGTCCACTGCTTTTGGAGCCACAATTATACTCCTGTTTGCATCGGTTTGAACCCATCCACAACTGTCCTCCGCCGTCTGCCACTCTGTCTCCTCTGATTTCCATTTGTCTGAATTTAAAAATAATATACAGATGAGTGGACTACCATCTTTCCCTTTTTCTTTAGTATAGACCTAAAGAGCCAAACATACCAGACTCCACTAAGGCCTTGTTCAGACTACAGGCAAATCAGATTTGTTTCTCAAATGAGATATTTAAGACAGACTGTCCACACTGTTATTTACAAGTGAGCAGGGCGGATGTGTGTGTCCAGACATCACCAGCCTTTCTGCCTGGCTTGCTGTGGTAACAATGTAGGCATCAGTAACTACACTGATGGGGTGTAATGTACACTGTTGGTGTGGCTTTCCAACATGGAGGCATAACAAAAGTACAGAGGCCTCCCCCCAAAGTGTCAGCAGACAATTTTATGTCAACGTCTGTTCTCTGCATTGTCCTCCATATCGCTATGCTGGGAGCAGCAGGGATTCTGCTCAGCCACTCTGATGCACTTCCGTCACTCTGGATTTGACGTCATCATTGTGTGCTGCATTGCACGTAACGCAATAGACAGTTTGAAAACTGATTTAAGCAGAAATCCAGTTGAAATCGCATTTCAAACCACCTCCAAATGTGTCCGTCCGCCCTCTTTCAGCCACACACGGTATTTAACTTCTTCATTCATTCAGTGAGCAGGCGAGTTTTGGCGTGGCATATTAGTTCTGCCGTCTGTTATTTATTTATTTATTTATTTATTTTTTAATTAAAAAACAGTCAGTAGGCCTTTCTTAGAAATCCATTAGTAGTTAGGTGGTGACATTTTTTTCACGAACATGGCATGTCCTCTCGACAACGATCCCGTGGATGAAGGTGCAGTGTTACTGCGCAAAGAATTAAATATTCATTGGGAGATAAGACCGCGCATAGATGTTTATGCCGAGGTCTTACCTGTTTGAACAATGTTTGTATATTTCATCTTAAGATTTCCAATTCAACTGGGGTGAAAAACGCAGCCAGACTCACCATGGGGGAAGCCCCCGTTGCCATGGTGACTTGTCAAATTGGGGCTCCATTGACGCTGTCCTTTTATAGCTGTGGTGCACGCGCCTAACTCCAGGTGAAACTACTCCGAGTTGATAAAACTAACTCAAATCAGCTGTTCTGGAACCGAAGAACAACTCAGAGTTTCTTATCTCAGAGTAGATCAACTCAGAGTTCAGCGTAAGACTCGTAGTTTGCTGAATCTGCTTTGTGAAACGGACTCCTGTTGTAACTGCGTGAGTGGAATTAACAGAGATGTAACGTGGATTTTTTACTAACTCAAAATGGATAGCTGATGGATAACGTCATCTGAGAGCAGCTTCTTTGGTAAGTGTCTATTCCCTGTTGAGGTTCGGGTTTACTTTATACTTTATTTGAATAGGGACAGAGCATATTAATCGTACTGTAATGAAAGTTGAACGTTAATCTCCGTGTTACTACAGCTGCTGTCGCCGACTTTTGCGATTGGTCATTTATCTTTAACACGGAGAAGATTACAGTAAATTTCCACATGCCAACATGGACGCATTGATAGTGAAGGAAGGCTCCGACGTTTCAAAAATAGATCAAACTGAAAAACAAATGGAGATGTGATGGGAAGCGATCGCGCGGAAGAAAAGGGGCCATTCTTAAAGCCTGAAAAAAAAATTTAGTCAAAAAAAATAAATAAATAAATAAATAAATTATATATATATATATATATATATATATATATATATATATATATATATATATATATATATATACATTACTCACAAAAAGTTAGGGATATTTCGCTTTTGGGTGAAATTTATGGAAAATATAAAAAGTTCACGCTACAGTGATATTATATCATGAAAGTAGGGCATTTAACTAGAAGCATACACTGGTGATTTCCTCATCTCAAACAATTTCTTGAAACAAAAGCCAACAACAGTGGTGGATATACCACAACAAAAAATGTCAGTGTCAATAACTTGTCATGTGCCCTTGAGCATCAATTACAGCTTGACAACAACGTCTCATGCTGTTCACAAGTCGACTTATTGTCTGCTGAGGCATGGCATCCCACTCTTCTTGAAGGGCGGCCCTCACAACATTTAGGTTCTGGGGTACAGAGCTCCGAGCCTCTACACGGCGACTCAGCTGATCCCATAGGTTTTCTATGGGATGCAGGTCTGGAGAAAGTGCAGGCCACTCCATTTGAGGTACCCCAGTCTCCAGCAGCCATTCCCTAATGATACGACCTCGATGAGCTGGAGCATCAAACACCTGATGTGAATTTTGCCATTAAACTCCTTGTTAGCGAACAGCAACTTGTGCAAAAAGTACTGAAACATTGAACAGTTGGACATGTGCATTCAAAAGTTTACAGAAGGTCACATTAAGTTCACCTGTAAAGGTTATAATGCATTTTAGCTTCATCCTGAAATTTCACCCAAAAGCCGAATATCCCTAACTTTTTGTGAGTAGTGTATATATTTTATTTATTTATTTATTTATTTATTTTGCTTTAATCACTGTGCTATGTGCGGTATAGTAGCTTCAACTCACATATCTTCATACTTCATCCATGTCATTTCCAGGCATGAACATTTCTGTTAAGGTGAGCATTCCTGTACATTCAATCTGATCTCATGGTCTCAGCAAATAAACAATGATTATTCCAATTTATAAGCCTTTTATAAGCCTTTTACTGTCATGGTTTGTTTTTTGCTGGACTCAAATGCAGACCCTGACGCAGAGTTGGAGGTAAAAGATGAAGAGTTATTGCAGTTTGCAGGATGATGGTGGTGGAGGTAATGAAGGTTAGGAGGAAGGTGAGGACGTCCAGGGAGATGGTGATGAATGGCATAGCCAGGCTGAACTGAGAGGCAGACAGTCCAGTGAGGTGATATGGGCTGGCGAGGGAACACAGAGGGCACGAGGGATCCCGGACAGAGGGAAACACAAAGTCAATTTCGCTAACATGAGGAAACCCAGAAAGAGTTTAACTCAGAGAATATAACTTGGGTAACTTGCACTTGAGCAGCCAAGAGAGAATCTACCACTGAAACAGGCTGAACAATCTGGTGGTGAATGGAAGGAATGCTGGGGCTCTTATTCTGGAGGGTTATTGAGATGGTTGCCAACAGATGAGGAGGTGAAGTGGGAGCTAGAATCTCGAACTGCTTACAACAACCTGATTGCCTTAGTTGGCTGGGTATTTGGCTGGAAATGTTGAACGCTGTGGAACAATGCACATTTTAGCTTAAATAGCAATTTGTATGGATAGCATTGTAGTGACCCGTTATGGAACAAAAGTGCCACAAAAGAATGTAGTCGGTTGCAATTGTCAATCTATGTTGCCTTGTAAAGTTGTAGATATTCCCAAATTGAACAGTGGTGTCTTTGGACCTCAGTGTAATGGTTCTGTGGTAATTAGAAATGAGGCATATGCACAGATTTGATTTCATCAATACTTTATTACCTTTTCTGTTTTGCTCATAAAAACTTAAAGGCCCCTCCTGTGACAATATGAGAATGACGTTTGATCATTTCAACAATCACTGTGAGTCTCACAGGTTAATCAGAGCCTGGATTGGTTATAATCAATTGTTTTTCCAATTTTCCCAGGTAAACCTATGATTTAGTGGTAAGGCCCGTTTGAAATGCATGTTGATTGGTCGGTCCAGAGGGGGCACTTGGAGTTCACACCTGGCATTGCAGCGTCACCCATTGCGGCTACAATACAGTCATCTATGTTTTATGTTCCGTGTTTCCATGGCTGCAATCCCATGCCTGACATTTAATTCCTCTAGTTTCAAATAAACCACTTTCTGTTAAACTCTAAATTTGCTGTTTTTAGCCAATGCAGGATTAACTGCGTCAATTATTTATCTCTCTGCTTCATGCTTATCTGGACCTAAAATGCCACTGCTCACACTTGAAAATGATTTTTCTCTGATAGTAACTTAAGATGATAGATGATAGGATCTCTATATAAAAAAAAAAGAAATACATTTTTTTTCTTCCTCCTTTCCTCCTTTAGGAAGAATCCCAGGTTTGTTGGTGTGTATGCTGTACCACTGTAGAGGAGTCTGCTGTCCCTCTATGGGCTTACTGGGGGGCTTAGAGGTGTCCAGAATGCATTTCCAATTTAGGTTGTTTTACAATTCATGAATAGTCCATGATACAGCATCTGCACACATTTCCCAAATGTGACTTTGGATTGTCTTTTCTGTCATTGTGTTTCTTAAGAGCAAATTTGAGTTAAAATGTTGCCTGTTTGCTAAAACAACTGAGGCCCAAAGTCTGTGTTCCACTTAAAATTTTAATGGCTAACACACACACACACACACACACACAAAAAGTTTCCACACTTTGGAAGAGTTATGGAAAATTGATGCTTATATCAACTCTGTTAAAGATTGATATAGTAAATTTAAAAATAAATAAATGAATAAAACAAATAAATGCTACCCAATTTTTTGGTCAAGCCAATTGCAAATTATGCTGTTTGAGCTGGGACTGGAATTGAAAACACACACACACACACACACAAAAACATCTACTGTATGTACCATTTGTTCTAGAAAGGATATAGTATTTAAAATAGTCCAAGGTTCACAAAAAATACTTTCATTTGGCCAACATTGAACGTTTTACAGTTGTCACAGGTGTGTTGCTGTAGGGAGAATAAATATATGAAAAAAGAAAAATTACCCACACAGTGCGTGCTATACAATTCTAAAGCAAACATTCAGCTGTAACAAAAGGTGATACACCTAGTGCTGTGCTATTTATCCATTCTAGTTCTGTTGTTTGGTGTTTACACGTTGATCAGTAAATAGCGAATCCATTAAAACTCTGGTATCAGGCTTTCCATATTGCTGCTTCAACAAATGATTCCTCTCAGCTTATTAAACAAAACACAACTTTCTGGAACACAGTTGTAAAGAAGTCATTATGAATGTTTTGTTGTCATAGCAATAAAAAAATGAACGGTAACCCCAATTCCAAACGGGCCATGTTGGTAGGAATATTGGGATAATTATTTATATACTGCATGCAAGTGTGTGTGTGTGTGTGTGTGTGTGTGTGTGTGTGTGTGTGTGTGTGCGGACGGGCGTGTGTGTCGTGTGTGAAAGCTCTCATACATGCATGCTTGTGTTTAGCGATCTATTTGTTATATTCTCATTAACTTGGAGATTACAGGCACAGTAAATCACAACAGTTGAACAGACTGAATTAACTCCTGTTTCTAGCCTGTGTTGCTCCTCTCTCTCTCTCTCTCTCTCTCTCTGCCTCTCCCTCTGGTGCCAAGATCTATCAATTCCTTTAATGAACACCATCCTTAAAGCTTTCCTAGCGTGTGTGTGTATGTGTGTATGGACATGTTAATATGTGTGTGTGTGTGTGTGTGTGTGGATGTGAGCTTGTTGCGGAAAGCAAAGACAGCCACCTCTTCCCTTTCCTGTGCTATTATATTAATGTCAGCAGCTGTGTAGATACAGGGAACATGCAGAACATTAGGCCAACTAACAATCAACTATAAGTGAAGACACCAAAGAAAGAGAGAGAGAAAGAGAGAGAGACGCTGTGGAGTGATGATTGGCACATTGTTAGTTTTCCTTCTTTGATCAAAGTGCTGATGGATACTAATGCAAATGAGGCAGCGCTAACAAGCATATTGATTTCATAGCACACCAGCAGGAGAACCGTCGACTTTGTCTCTCTTACTCACTGTCTTTCCTCATGTCTCTCATTCTGTCCTATGCCGTCCCGTCTAGTTTTAAAAGCAAGGAGAAAAGACAACTACAAGTAAACACGTCGCCCCTCATGAATGGTGCAGGCACCCCTTGGGCCTATTACTAACAAGTAAACAAACGTTGTAGTGCCCCCCTAGGCTAATCAGTACAATTTTAAAAAATGTCATATTGAAGAAATGAGATGCATCAGTCCCTCAAGTTTTGTCAACATCCCGAAGCTGGGCCCTGATACTGTGTATGATGAGTGCGCCCCCCTTTGGCCTATCAGTGCCATTTTGAAAATGTCGGAACAGAACAGTGGCATTTGTGCATGACAGGCAACAGACTGCACATGATCCATAGCAGTTTTGAAGACATTCATTCATTTTTAATAAACCGCTGGCTGGTTATTTGCTAGTAGTATTTGTGACCCCGCCCTCATCCCTGCTGCTCTGACATTGTCACAGGGCCTGCTGCAGAACGGGCAGGCTGATGCTAATGTCACATTCGAAATTATTTGGTTGATTAGCTTGTTGAGTCTTGAGTCGCAAGGAATATATCCATTATCTTTTTACATCATTTAAATAAAATCCTGTACAGCAATAACCATGCCAAAAATTAAATAAAAAACACCCTACCTTTAAAAAAGGAATGTGGAAAATATGCTGACTAGAGAGAAAAATACATATTTTCCAAGTATCGTACAGTTATATTTCCAAAAAGGAAGCCCCAGTTCAGCAATCTTGCTGGAAAAAAAGTTGGTCCTCTGTAATAGCAACAACTCTGATGTGTCTCCTCTCCTATCCTCTGCTTTCATCTCCTCTCCTCTCGTCCGCTTTCATCTCTGGCCCCCTCCCTCTCATTACTCTTTAGATCACCAACCGCTACATCTACGATACCGTGTTGCTGCTGGCCAACACCTTCCACAGAAAACTAGAGGACAGGAAGTGGCACAGCATGGCCAGTCTGAGCTGCATCAGGAAGAACTCCAAACCGTGGCAGGGAGGCAAGAGCATGCTGGATACTGTCAAAAAGGTAAAATGATATGCATGAACACACACACACACACACACACACACACACACACAAACACAGAGGCTGTTCCCAACTGGTAACAACCGTCCTGAGAAGTGGACAGCTGTCAGTCCATCCGTACACACCTGGTATTAACATGTGTTCGCCTGCCCATTTGTGTTCGGATCTCACTTTCACACTCTATATGCAAATAAACGTATATCATCTCAGAAACACACACACACACACAGAGAGAGAGAGAGAGAGAGAGAGAGAGAGAGAGAGAGAGGGAGAGAGAGAGAGAGAGAGAGAGAGAGAGAGAGAGAGGTCTTAAAATGAAATTCCCACTTTGCTAGTACTCCTTCCACGTAAAAAAAATAAAATGGCAACAGGCAGCAGGTATTTAACAAAAGGAAACATCCTTGTGCACTCCAGCCTCATTTTAATGTGGCTGTCAATCATTGAAGACGTATTTCACATCTGTTACAGCTCAACCCGATCTGTTCAGGCTCAGATTATTTAATTATTCCAGCGGGTCTGAGAGGGTTCTCGCTTCGGTGGATAAATCAACCTGTATTATTTCTGTGGAGTCCCTGTTGTAACTGCAACACACACATACGCATGGCCACTATAATATTTCTGTGGTATTCTTACAGTAACTCTATCGCATTGAGGGTCAGAAAAAATGTGGGCACGAGATTTAACAACAGCTGCCGCCTCTGAATTTTATATGGAAGAAAAAAAAACTGCATCATGTTTTTAGGGGATCTCATGTCTTATTAAGGGGAGTTTTTATTCATTAACCAGCTGCTTTATAGTCGACCTGCACTTCAGTTTGCATTTAACCAACCATGCTGGGCCGAGTCAGATATTTTTTCAGAAAAGTGACGGTATGGCCGGTGTTGGAGGTGTTGGGCTGGACAAATCAAGTGAGTGGGTTAACCCTAACCCTAACCCTAACAACAGCAAGTGGACAGGCTGTTTTATCCTATTTTAACACCTGAATATATCCACTAATAATTAAGTTTTAACAAAATAACTAAAATCAAATTGAAGTCTTGACTCAGAGCAAAAAAAAAAAATGAAATCTTAGGGATTCTTATGCCAACTTCTGTCACAAGATATGAAGGCAAATATATACATTCACAACCAAGACCACAATATGTAAGTTCAATATTAGACTACTATCTGTTTCTAGTTGTGTCTCTTTCATTTAATCTTTTTGTGGTGGGAAAACATATTTCTCACAGTTTTTGTGCAGGTAGCACATCCTGTATCTACATTTCAAGGCCAGCCCCTATTACTCTTTGGCTGAGATTCTGTAAATGTAAGGGCAAGATCCAGTCACTGTTGGTCTGATTGAAATCAGCTCCATGGATGGCTCCATGAGACTGAATGATGTTGTGAGAGAGGCACGAAATAAATACTCTGCTTTTCATTCTCTTCTTAGTACCTGGAGCACAAATTTTTGTGCATTACCTCAGAAGTTTCTATGATCCTGTTTGTACTCAGTACACTTCATGACCTAAGTGCCCATGACTTTAAACAGCTTTAAAAAAAAAATCAGCAAGTTTTTTTTTCTCAGAAAAGTTGACTTTTGGGAGATAGAGGATTTCATCCTTCAGCAGTGAATTTATGAATCTCTGCATTTCACCTTGAGTTTAGGCTTGGGTTTGGCAACACTTTCATCACTGTTAAATCCAATTGGATCAATGCCCTCTGTTTTGATATCAATAAAAAACTACTCCAGGGATGGCAGTTTGAGTGAATGATGAAGCCAAGTGAAATGCTAATTTAGGATTAGTGTCAGACAACAATAAATACGGTGCATTGGCTTTCATATCTATCTCTGCATTTCACCTTGAGATCAGGCAGGGGTTTGGCAACGCTTTCATCAGCCAGCCCTGGCTGTGAAACCAACCCTGATGGCTGTCTCAGCTGAGCTGTGTTAAAGAGCCCCAAGCGATAATAGAGTTGCGTTCAACAGCCTGGCATCAGTGTCATTTTACAGTGCTTCAGCAGTGTGCTTTACCTATCGTATGTGTGTGTGTTTGTTTAATCAGTGTTTTGGCATGTGGAGCCATTATGATAATGATAAATACTAATTTGCAGCTGCTGATGAGCAACTCCATCGATGTTGTTTTGCACTCATCGACAAACTAGGAGTGGGGGATAAAATGTAGCAATTGGGGTGAAAAAGAGAGATGGTGATGGAAATACAGAGTGTTATAATCAGACAATGAGTGAAACAAAGGGAGAAAAAGATGTTTGTGACAAATTGGTGGCGATACTCTTACATTGATGCCTGAGAGTCAGAGTTGTTTGTTGTGCGTTTTCCCCTCCCTGCCATTAGTCACTTATATGACCCACCTGTTACAGCTAACATTTGAGATTGACTGAAAGCCTTTTTTTCCAAGGATGATAAAGTCATCGGAGTGGTCATTTTGGCTTATTGGTTAAGGTTAGGGTTAGCTTTAGATTAATGTATAAATTGGTTATGCTAAGATTAAGAAAAGGCTGCAGAGAATGAATATAAGTCAATCAGGACATAACTTCCTGAGGAAAAAATGTCAATGTCACTCCATTCTCCTGAGCAGGGAGGAGCTAGCCACCAGGGCAGAGGTAAGATGGACCTTTCTGTGTCTAGTCCAGCTACTCCTCATAGCTTTTTGGTTGATCTGGAGAGGGACAAACAAAATTTCTAAACCCATTCTACAAAATCCATGTATTGAGCCTGAAGGACAATCAAGACATTACACTAGATTTACATTAGAGTTAGCAGAGTGCAGTATTGTCTCACAAACTGATACTAAACAATTATATGGAGGAAAACAAGCATTGCAACACTGACAGTGCATGTATGTACTTTATATCCTCTGATTTTAATGGTTAGTTTAAGGATTGATTAAAACATTCCCAGGTTGCATTTAAAGCATAGTTAAGTCTGGCCCCAAGCAGTAGTCTGCTACAGATATGTTAACCACAACCACAGCTGTCACTGCACACAAACATGAAGGGGAATGGATGGAGCAGAAATTGCCACTGAAGAGGCTTGCTTTGTAAGTAAGTGGATATATCAACCTCCAAGAGGCAGTGCCATGCCACATTGAGACTGTTGATAGTATCCGGTAAGTGTTTCACAATAAAGTTTCTACTGGATTCCTAGCTAGAAATGCCACTGCATATCAGCACAAAAAGCACTCTCTGCGGTCTTTTTTCTCCCTAAAAACACTCTGTGTTCACACTCTTCCGAGGCACAGTGCAGTCTCCCCCTGGCTATTCCAAAGTCTAGGCTTTAGAGTAAATGTGACCCGGCTTTTACCATCAGGCTTAGCAGACTTAAGAATAACCTGTGTGCGGAGCGTTAGCCAGAAAATTCAGTGTCATCTTTTAAATCACCTCTTTTAAGCTTATTTATCAGCTTGCTTTCATGTAACTATTATAATTTATTATAATATAATATAGCCTAATCTTTTTTTCCTATTTTTTTCCCCCCATAGATTGTTTTTAGCCACTATTCGTATTCTCTGCTTTTGTGCTGGATTCTTGTATTTGTTGGTATTAGTGCCTTTATTGGACTGTTAGAATATCAAAAACTCTCATGGGAATAAAATTGATGAATGGTATTATTCTTTGACACAGTCCCATTCCCTTGAATCCTGCTCACCTTTCAACTCCTTCCGCATATTTATCTCTCTGCCGTCACTCTTTCTCTTTGCCCCGCTGACATATCTTTTACATCAGGTGCAATTAACACAAAGATAATTATTATGAATATATTGAGCCAATACTGAGCTGACAGCATTAATTAACCAACCAATTATGAAAGGCGGTGAACAGTATCTGGGTGGGTTTCACCCTTCTCTGCATGCAAGGAGGCTAATAAACATGTACTCTGATGAGTGTGTGTGTGTGTGTGTGTGTGTGTGTGTGTGTGTGGTGGTGGTGGTGGTGGGGGGGGGGGGGGGGGGGGGGGGGGGGTCCACTTTGTCTGCATGTGCAAATCTATGCATGCAGGTTCGTGTGTGTGTGTGTGTGCGCGCGCACACGTGTGTGTGTCCGTTAACCCCCAGGGGAATGACACATGGAAACATGGTGACACTATGCTGTGTGTTAGTGTAGATTGTCAAGCCAAATAGGCACATTAAACATGACATTATATCAGTCAACCTGTATCATACAGAAACACATCAAAGACAGACTTATAATGAGAACACATATAGTCTCTGAGTCTTTTTAGCTTTGTTTCTCTATCCCCCTATCCCTATCTGTTTTTCTATCCCGCATACACACACGCACACACACACACACACACACACCGCACACACACACACTCACACAGTGTGAATCATAATAAGGAGTATGACACCTCTCCCTCCCTGAAGCAACCACAGTGTCACTTTCACTGACTGGTCACCCTACCGGGAGGCAGGGCAATCACTGTGGACTGACACTGTGTGTGTGTGTGTGTGTGTGTGTGTGTGTGTGTTAGTATGTGTGGTGTGTGTGTGTGTGTGTGCCAGCAACACCTATCCATACAGGTACATCATATGCCCCTGGTGCAGCACATGCCCATTGGGTCAAAACACGCCATTGTTCTCAGCAGGGTAGTGCACACATACACACACACCATGTTGGTGACTGTTCAATTTGTAACAACATGGCAGAAAGTCTGAAGTGTGATTTCCCACCAAGGGCAAACTATGTTCTTTGCACATTTTCTTTCTATGACACTGAAATATACACAGGCACACACTCAAACACACATGCGCGCGCACACACACACACACATATATATATATAGACATATAAATACACTTTTCTCACTCAGTCCCAGTTCTTACTGATGAGAGATAACCATTCCAGTGTCAGTGGGTCTGAGTAGATGAATCATTATATCTGTTTGACTGCTAACAGGTAGATGATTTATCAACTCTGATTTCTCCCAGTGATAAAAGATAAAAAACACAATTGGTTGTGCCATTTTATGGGGAGACCTGACAGTGAGGTTATTGCAGCTGAAATGAATATGGCACACCTGATGATGATTACTATAATGATGGTGATGGTGATGATGATTATGATGTACAGTCTCACAACAGGAAGAAAGGGACACATGGCGTCGTCTTTTCACACCTTCCCTCTCCCCTCCTCATCACATATTTCACGTCGAGTCCAGTAAACAGTTCATAAGCTCACATCCAAGTTGAAGTCTTTTGCCTAAATTGTATTCATGTGATCGATGCATTGAATTTGAACACAGTTAAGAAGCAGCAATAGCAAAAGACAAACCAAAATTCTCCTTATTTTTACAGTTTGGAGTGAGCGGCCTTACCAGTTTCCTGGAATTTACTGACAACGGCACGAACCCCAACATCTTCTTTGAAATCCTGGGAACCAACTACGGAGAAGACAGGGGGCGAGGTGTCAGTAGGGTAAGTAGCTGAAAACAGGAAGCCTTTTTACTGTTCTGCTGTTGTCGGTGATGGGGAAATAATTCCTCCTTTGAGAGGCAGAATATGTTTACACGATGCCAGTGAATTTCACTGCACCTGCTCTCCAAATGCTATTCATCCCATGTTTACTTAGGTTTTCCTTCTTTCTGACTGTCACCTCTGTGTAGCAGAGTGAGGCCCCTTACTTTTGAGTTACTCGCAAAAGTACCTTATAGTGCCACTACATTTGAGTTTTTAAACCATCTGTTTTTGGGGGCAGAGCAAATGCACATAAATAGTTCAATCCTGCAGAAAGAACATGCAGTTAAAATTAGAACTACAAAATGCCTGCTTTTTAGCACATAGTCCGCTGGGGCTGGATGACCAAATCCCTCGATATCGGTGTTGTGACAAAATCGTACGGATGACTGTTGGTGCTTTTCAAAAGATATTTAGACACGAGATTATCCTAAACATTCATTAGTAGCTAATGTGGATATGATGAACATTTAGGTAGAGACAAATGATAAAACAGCTAGAAGAGTCTAGTAAGTTAAAAAAAAAATGAGTTTCTTGACTCTAATACAGCCTGTAAATCCAGGATAAGACATAATTTATCTCATATCATGATGTTACAGTATCTGAAATCCCAGATGATATCTAGTTTAATATCACAATATCAATATGATTGTAGTGAAAATATAATGGCCCTATGGATATAATTCCCCATAGCCTTTCATTCACTGTAACTTTCAACATGCACAGTTCTGTTATGTGCCTTCCTGTGTTGCTTGCTCCTCGCCCTTGAATTGTTGAGTTGACTCGCTCACTTTAAGGGCCAAGTGTGTAGCCATAGTAACGCATTGTATTATGGGTAACACCTTGGTGGTATATATGCTCCATGCGGTTGTGTTCAGATTTGCCATTTTAATGACCAGCTATGTCGTGAAAGGGAGAAACTGCCCCTCCCCTACTTGCCACAGCTATAAGATATTGATATACCACCCAGTCTGCTACGTTTCCCTTTTTTTATGCTCACATTCATTCTACTAACCAGCAGGTTCCAACCTTAGCCTGTCAACTCACCTCTGCTTCATTAAAGCGTGGTGCTGATTGGATTCATTAGAAGCATGATCAAGTACTAATTGATCACCATACATGCATAATGAATTTAACAGGCCTCAGCAGAGATACCTCCTGCTTTGTAAAATACTGGATGTTAGTGTTCAATCCTCTAGTCTTCCTCTGGTATTTAATCAAAATTAATCTGATAATCTCTGTTTGTGCCCTCCTGTGACTGGAGATTATGTATTTTAAGGAGTCACGAGTGAAAACGGTGCTGCTCTAGATGACTGTATAGATGTGAGAAGGTTGATCAAGCACAGAGACGGTTTCCCTTTACGGATCAAAAAGGTGTCACATGATTAAAAAGGGAACAGTTTATAGTCTTCATAAATGAAGCATCTGCATCTTAATCTATGGAGATTAATGCATCAAAGAGGGAATGCCTCCATATACACAGGATTATATGACTGATTACTGTTCTTGGCAGGTTCTCTGAATCTGCAAATGGTTACATATTGAACTACCTTTCCTGTTCCAGGGAGGGTTTAATCTACTTAGTTTGAAAAGCCCAGTGCTGGCCTCTTAGGAATGCTGCAGCCCTGATAAGACAAGCTGTATCTGAAAAAGTTGCATGGTTTGGAACTTCTTTAAGACTATATTGATTCCATTTTTACTTCCTGGAACAAGATTATGACTTTTTTTTTTTTTTTTTGCTAAGGAACATAGTCTTTTTTCCTGACAGCATTGGCTTTCTGAATATTCTGAGTGCAATGGGAGCTCTTAAAGCATCGCTGATTTCAGCAGAATCACTGTCTAGATAGATGATTAAGAGACTCCTTTTTGGCAGGCTTTGGCATACAGATGTGGTATAGCTTTAAGGTTTTTTTCCTCACGTAAGCATGTAACAATTCAACGTATTCACACAAATACGTAAACCTTCATTTGGACTCAGACCATGCACTTGTGAAAAACTCACATACTCATACAGTATAGGAACGCACACACACACACACACACACACACACACACACACACATAGTGTCTCTCCTCCATACCGGGGGGATCTCTTTACAGATTACAAATGAGATAGTGAGCTGTGATTATGGATAACGTGGTGAGACACCAACATAACGCAGCATGCCATCACAGACAAAATTAATCTTTAAAGCACAACGTAATTACATTAAGGCGAGATTCCCTAATCAAAGAGCATAATTACTTCTTAGGGAATAAAGACACTTGTTACACAGTATCCCTGCCACACTCTCAATAAATACTCTGGACATTTGTTAAACATTTCTTGGTCTCTAGTTGGGTTTAAATGAAACTCAGACATGGAATCGAGTGGCTAAGCAGAGGCTTGCTATTCTGGCTCTCAGAGAGCCAGAATATTGACTTTCTCTTAAAACAGAGTTTTGATTCTTAACCCTCCAAATGTCAATGTTAAACAATTCCCAGGTAGATTATCAGCACTGTAGTGTGACATTGACTGTATCCAGATCCCCGCTATGTTTGTTGTTTTGAAATGACCAACACACACCTTTTTTTTCCCCAAGATTTTGCCATGATGAAAAAGGAAAATTGAAGTGACCTCGGCTATAGACAGGTTTTCAGTCATGACTGATGTGATCAGAGCAAACAATTTCCCCTTTTTCTACATTTTTCATAGCTGCCTCTGAGGTGTCAAGAAACTGGGCTTTCAAAAAGATCCAAGCCAATTTTTCAAATCACTTTGACTTTTAGAAAAGTGAAAATGGCACAGTTTCTAGCAAAATGTCTTCTCATCCAGTGAGAAGATTTTTTTTCAGCATGTTTTCTTCCCTTTCATGCAGAATTACACATTCAAATATACGCCCATGACTGCACGCAAACTGTTGCTTTTCAATCAAAAGGAGGGAGTAATTATTTTTGGCAGCCATGCATCTTACTTGTAGGAATCTTCTAGAAAAATTCTCCTGAATTTCAGACATCATTGTAAGCATGTATTTAACATTGTCCGAGGTCAGACGATAGAAAGCCCATCTACTAAATATTTGAGCATTAGCATTTGCAAACCTTCCTTGGAGGAACCTTTGTTTTATTATTTAGCATGTGTTCAGTTGTAATTTTGTTGCTGAACAGTTGTGGGTGCTAAGGTTTAACCTGACAGTGACCTTTCCTTCGAAGAAACATGTCTCACTGTTGAACCAAAGTAAGTTAACATTGGTTATTATTTATACATAAATGATAGATCATCTCTCTCTTTCTCTCTGTCTAACTCTCTCTGCACTGTACGCATTAACTCTCATACCATATGAAGTCAAATGTGATTCTCTTGTACCCGCCTGCTTTCAAGACATTGATGTGTCTTTTAGGATATGTGGCTAATGGGTGTATCTCCATGTATTTTATATTGGAGCACCATACACTAAGTGTCTGCATTAATGATTTTTGAATTATGAACTGAGTGCCCTAAAGAGCCTAGCTATATTGCAACCAGTGAGATGAGATATTAGGACTCTATAGCTCTTTTCTTCCAGTTTCCTCCAGGATCACCATTCTCCCTGCTGTCTCTCTAATGACTTGTGCACACTCTCCATCTCGTCTTTCTTTGTACCTTACTTTATTTATGTTATGTTCCTAAGGAGGCCCCCCCCCCCCCAACTCTTACTCTTTCTGTTTTCTCTCATCTTTCAGTTTCTTTGTCCTGTTTCCTCCTCCCTGTCCCCCATTTTTTGAATCTCTCACCTTTCTCTCATGTTCTTTTCACCTTTTCAATCCTCAGCCTCTTCTTGTGTTATTTATCTCCATCATAATTCACCCATGTACATACAGTTGTCTAGTTATAATGATAATAGCAGACACCTGAGATCAGTCATAATTATTACTGCTGCTCTGTGCTAGAATAGGCTTTCTGCTCCATTACCTTTGGCGGCTGTACCCAGGAGCCTATAGCTGTCTCTCTATACATTTGCAGGCATGTCAGGCTCCATTGCTCTCTTATATGGAGGCGACAAGGCTGCCACATGTGTAATTGCTTCGTTAGCTATCTGCGACATCTTAAGTGATTTCAGGAAGGGAAAACAGCATCAGATTTATACTCGAGAAGCAAGGAAGTAATAAAAAAGGATTCAGAGAGAAGGGAGAAAGGGAAAGAGTGGTGATGAGAGGGAGGAGATAGATTGATACATGGGCAATGAAGGGAATGGGCAGATGTGAAGGAGAGAGGTACAGTGAAAGAGCCAGAGGAGACAGGGAGAAAGGAGATGAATGGGCTAGTCCTTATAGATTCTGAATAGATAGAAACAGCAGCACAGGTCAGAATAGAGTCACAGCCATTACATTCTCTGCCCCCCCCTCTCCCCCCACCTCTCTCTCTCTCTCTCTCTCTCTCTCTCTCTCTCTCTCTCTCTCTCTCCCCTCCTGCATGCACACATGCACAGTTACCCATCTTTTGGAAAAGAGATAGGAATCTCCTACATCTTTACTAGACCCAATTGCCGGCAAACTGCAGTATTCTTAAATTGAGGTCACTTTCAATTATCACCTCCAGTCTTGTGTGACACATGCAGTGAATTATGTTAAGTGACTTTAGAGAGTCCTGGGACGTTGAAATCTGTCTCATACTTCTGCTGTCATGCAAGAAACATTTCCTAACATTATATGTGTGGGGCGATTGAGACACACTTATTTTATGCAATGGCTCTATGCCCCTGCCAACTTGAACACACATAACGGCTGTGGCATGCCCGGAAACACACACAAGCATCCACGCAAACATTTGCATAAGTCTCCTGGCGTGTTTTGAAATGCTAAACTAACCCTGTTGACTTTGCATGACAATTAACGTCAGTCTGCATGACCATCAGTAAGTAACACAGAGAAACACTGGGTTCCCTCTGCTTTTAATCAAGCAACACACACATACTTATACACACATATACACTCACACACACAGGATTTGCTATCAAACACTCTGTTTCAACTCAACCCCAAACAGAGTTGATTATTGTTGACGTTGTCTCTTTCAGGAGGCTAAGCTATTGTGACACATAAAGCTGCTACATTCCTATCCAGAAAATAGAATAGAGGATCGAACTGGTGTCCACAGACAAGTTTATTAACCTATGGGTTGGGACCTAAAATGGGCTGGAAGCCTCTTTTTTGGTGGGTCTTTTTTGGTGGGAGTATGTATGAGAATTTTTAAATGAGCCTCGGTCCCAAAACAAGGACCCTTTCATTAAACTCCCTTGCAGAAAAAAAGGGAAGCACAGCTTAGTTGAATTTTAACAAATGATTTTTTTCCCAGTGCCTTTACATTATTCATGGGTGGTGTCAGAGTGGAATATGTAGAGGTTTTCTTTGAGATTCAATCCATTGTACTCTATGATAAGCTGGGGACACGCTGCATGACTGAACAGACTGTAGAAAGACGGGGCTTCACATACTTAATGATTGGCCTCTGCAGTTTTTTTTGGTCACGTGTTGTAGAGGGAGACGCTTAACGACGAGTGGGATTTGGGGATCACACACTTGAGGATGTAGTTAAGACTGGGATCACATATTACTCTTAATGAAGTGCAGCCCCTGATGAAAACACAAGCTGTTGCTCTACTACAGTGCCATACCAAAACAAACATGGGGCTGGAACAACTCGCTGCTTTATCAACTTTTACTGCTTGATGAAAGGGATAATTCATGATGAGGTCCCCATGTAACAGAAAACCCTTTAATGCTCACCTTAGAGTAGATTATCACATTTATACCAAAACTAAAAACAAGACACTGGCCGCAATTACTAACATATGCTGCCTTGGTTAGCTTTACTCTTATGTTTTAGTTTGTTGCTGTGGTTGCAAAAGTTGGTTCAAAACTTTATTGCCAATGTAACACTGTAGACTAGTGGTGAAATGTGAGTCAGATTACGTGCGGACCATAGGGTTTCAAGGCACACCAGGCAGTCAGAAAAGAGTACTCACCCAGACCAATCCATAATGGCTAATAATATATTGTCATTTTGTTAAGACATGTCTTAACAAAGACATGAGCCATTGACTCATGTCAGATTTGAGGAGGAAAACATTAATGATTGACATTTTTGCTGGTGTGACCGAATATTACAAGGCTGTCCAGAAACTTGGAGTTGCAAATAAACTTGGAATTTGAAAATCAGATCTGATATCCACATTGCATGAGTGCAATGTCTATAAAAGTGCATTTTATGAGGTAATGTAATAAATGATAGTGAAATGGTATGCCCAAGACCGAGTCACAGCATTCCCCAGCCAGAGATCCTAATTGAAAAAGCACATTCACTTTTACTCTTGGATCCAGACCATTAGAAGGCTGTAAGTGTGAAGTGATGGTAAGACCTCTGTCATGAGGGTAGGGGGTGTTCTGTGAGTTTCTGGGCAAACCTCTTCAAAACCTCTCCATAGTCAAGTTTTGCTCATGGTTAAAACACTAAAAGAGACTTTTAAATAAAAAAAAAAAAAAAAAAAAAAAAAAAACGGGCTTTTTGATAATATCAAACATGCCGTGGTTGCTAACAGGGAAATGTGCATAATAAGGTGCTTAATAAATTCAAATTTTTTACGCACAAAGTCTACAACAGCCTTTCTCATGCCCTATCATAGAACAAAATTGCGCAGGGCACAGCTCCACAGGGCAGGTTAGCCAGCGCTATTTTAGGGAGGTTAGACGGGGGGCAACAACACTGGAGCTGATTATTGCAATTATGTAAAAAAGTCCTGCAGGGTGAGATAGTGAGGGAGATGAGAAGAGAGGGGGGTTGGAGAGAAGGTAGTGAATGAATCACACAGAAAAAAAGGCAGAGGGGGACAATGTGTGAGTCAGAAAGAGAAAAAAGTGAGAGAAAGTTAGATAATTATGAGTTAAAGTAACATAAGTAAAGCAGAGAGAGAGAGAGAGAGAGAGAGAGAGAGAGAGAGAGAGAGAGAGAAAGAGCAGGTCTGGGTGGAGATGTGCAAAAGGATAAAGGGTGGTAAGACATAGAGGGAGAGAAAATATCTCCAGGGAAAAATATCCCTGTTTCCCTCAATTTTCCATCCTATTAGGTAGATTCTCATGTGTCTTTATGCGGCGTGTGTCCTCTGCCTCCAGGCCAGGTGAAGGATAGAGGGAGGGATGGAGAGCAAGAGAGAGATAGTAAAAGAAAGGGAGATATGGAGAGAGATGAATGCCCAAAGTGAAGATGGGAAGGGGAGGAAACAGGAGGGAAGAATGAGCTGAGAGGGGGAAAGAAAGAGAGGAAGAAAAAGGGAGAAATCATTGATTTGTCTTGCTTTACAGATTCTTTCCTCTTCACAATTTCACCTGATAGCTGTGTGTGTGTGTGTGTGTATGAGTGAGTGTGTATGAGTGAGTGAGTGAGAGAGAGAGAGAGAGAGATAGAAAGAGAGAGACTCTGGCCCCTCCGTTTTCAGCTCCATGGGGTCAGCAGACGTTTAATATTTGGAAGCCATTCTGACTTTTGAGAGGAAGACAGAACACATCGCACACTTTTCTCACTCTCTCTCCCACTCACACAAACACAACCCTTTAGTTCAAAGGTATCATTCAGAGCCTCTGTGTCCTCTGTTCCTCCCCTTCCCCTCAGTTTTTATATCCATTTTCTCTGCCTTTCACGTTGGATTATTCTCCCTTTTTATGTGAGGTCTAGCCAGATGCCATTATCTGGTGTGAAATGACAAATACTGGAGACTGAGGGACAAATTTCAGATATAGAATGAAGACTCCTTTCTCACTTTGCCTTCACACAGGAAGAAAAAAAAAGATGATGATGTTTTGTTTTATTTTGTATTGTTTTTTTCCAGTGAATATCTGCCATTTAACTATGCTCTTGTTTTCAGAAATAACCTACCATTATCACAGTGTGCTTTAAAACATTTTTTAAAAATAATCATTTGTTAACAAAAGGTTGAAAATACGTAAGTAATTTTGACAGATGTGTCTGCTCTACTAAAATCCTCTAAGATCCTCTAAGATCCTCCAGCAATGCCACGGTTTACTTATGAAAATATTTTTGAATATTTAACATTTTAAATTGCAAATCCTCAAAACTCATAAAACAGATGTTTGACTTTCAAAATCGTTAACAATTCATGCACGCTTTACATCATTTGAAAGTTCGTTGTTGCAGGATATTTTGGAGGTGGGCACCTTGTCAGTCAAAAAGCAACATTTGTATTCAGTGGAGAGCGCTGGTGTATAATATGCTCCGGGTGACTAATGTAATAATGAACTGCTCACTACGGTTCAAGCCACTGGGAGTGGGTCAGCTGCCACATCCTCAAACAAAGCCGAAGATGCGTGGCGTATGCTTGAGAAACCCCATTGAAAGTGAGTTTATCAACAATCCACATGTGACAGAAGGAGAAAGATTGATATCCATGTTTACTAATGTGACATTATTGTAGGCTGCATAGATCTTTTCAGAGGTTTTGCTGTTTTACAGAATGTCTCACTCGTGTGTAAACAAACCAAGCCACCGTAACTAATTTGTTCGTATTGAGCTGCTGTATTAAGATGTTCGAGTTCTTGTCAAAAACACTGGTTATCCTCTATCAATATTTATATCATTATCTGATGAAGGCTGCAGATTGTCTGAATTGTTAATCATAGTATGAAGAGAGAGCAAATTGCTCACCAAAATAATTAGACAGTATGCATTAATAAACAGGACATGGCAAAGCTGATGTTCAGATGAAAGTCTTATTTAATAAATCTAATAACAAAGGTGCTCAAAATAAGAATGAGAGGACAAAAAGACACACAAACATTTCAGTCCATCTGACTACCATTGGTGCTCGAGCACTTTGGGTGTGTGAATTCCTCTCTTCATACTACTTATTTTTATAAACCAACATACAACATTACAACACATCACAACATCAGCACTTTTCTGTTTTTGTAAGCAAAAACTAAAATCTAGCCACGAGGCTGACAGTCAATAAGCACATTCACCTCTTCTATCTTAGATTTGTCCATACGGCTAGTGATAAAAGCTAAAAGGGAGCTATTTATTTATTTATTTATTACAAAAATGATTGCTTCTGTTATGTTTGTGTAGTGACAGGCATGACAAATGTTACCTGTCTATAAATAATCATAAATGTGAATTGAAAATCAAATATTTATTTTTATTTCCCTCAGTAATGCTCTTAACTGACAGAGAGTATCAGAATTCGAAATCATTTAAAGGTGAAAACTCCAACTGAGGTTGTTATACCTAGAAATGATAGATTAACTGATTATAATTCCTCTGTTATAAAATATAGCATCGGAGTGGCTTAATTTTTTTTTCTCATGTCATTAGCAATTCAATTTTTAATATAGAGCAGAGGTGCACACATGCTGGCATGGCTCTCATGGCAGCCTTTGGCTATGAGAGCAGTTCAAGTTAGTTTTTAATTTCATATTACAGAACATTTGGTTTGATTGAGAACCCCTACCACCCAAAACCGACTTTGCACCAACTGCGCACAAATCCCAATTTGAAAATAAATAAATAAAATAAAATAAATAAATAAATAAAACATGTTTACTACAAAGTCAAGCTGAAATAGTATTAGAAAAGGCTTGACGGGTGGCGACCAGGTGCTGGCCATACATGATGGAGTCTGTTTTAAAGGCTTTAGTTCTCAATCTTATCTCTTTCTCCAGTCCTGTTTTTGAAGTGGGGCTGTGGTAGCGCTGCTAAATTACCATGTTTTCCACCTTTGTGATAAACGCTTTCATTCCATTGAACTCATGAATATATGAATATTTGTGGGCTTCTTCTGCGGTTTGATTGATGTCAGTGATTTGTTTTAGCTAGAGGGCCATGTCAATCAAGACCTAACACACATGTACTGACCAGCAGGTTATATTCTGGGTGACCACAGCACACTGGACACTGGACACTAATTGAAACTGACAGACTGCCTCTGGTGTCCTTGTATCAACTCAAGAGGGGCAGTGCATGCGAATATTTGCTATGTGTGCTTCTGTATGTGTGAGAGAGATAGAGAAATATTTAAAAAATAAAAATAAATAAAAAAAGGCTAGAGCGTCAGAAAGAGAGGGAGCGAGAGTTAGAGAGAAATCAGGCCTTGCAAATAAGTGAAGCAAGAGTGCAAACAAACATTAAAGGCGAGAAGTGGGAGACAGCTTTTTTAACTATTACCTGCTGTCACACAAACCCCATTGGGAAATTCATTGTGGTGCCAAACAAAAACGCACAGTGTGTAAACAGTATGGGTAATACCAAACGCTAGCCCACCAGCCACTCTTCTGCTTCTCTGTTTGCTGAGACAAGCCAGGAGAAGTTTTATTCCCCAGATACCCCACTGTCAATCCCCTCTCAAGTCTCAGCCAAGGCAGCTTCTGTGCACCGACATAAGGAAAGCAAGCACAGGCACACAGAAGCAGCAGGGTTTTTAAGAACTGGTCGCTATAGGTGGAAGCATATAATAAGATTCTATTGTATGTTGTTGTTTAAGAAATGCAGTGTGCATTTGCTGCTACCGCTTCTGCGTACATATGGAAAGAAAGAAAGAAAGAAAGAAAGAAAGAAAGAAAGAAAGAAAGCAAGAAAAAAATTATTATGCATGGTATAATTTTTTGGAATACCCTAGGCACAATTGGGCATACTCTATAAACCCTGTGCCTGAAAAGAAAAGCATACAGAATAGTGCTGAGGAAGTCAGTATTATAACACCTCCCGTGTGTTTGCTCTACCACTATGCCGCAGTGAACTGTTCAGTGTCCATGCCTGTATTTTAACACAAACCTGTTACTTTTGTAAACCACACTCAAGCACATTTGAGGACCAAAAGTATCAGTGTCATTCTTGTTGAGAGATGTACAGGTTTGTCTTATATGCATATATTAATGTTTGCTTTTCATTTTCTTGATTCATTCATTTAGTCTACAAATGGTAAGCCACTGGAATTGCATTCAAAAAAAAAGAAAAGAAAGAAAAGAAAAGAAAAGAAAAGAAACAACAAATAAAGGACATAAGTCAGCTGCTTTTTCACTTTGTGGTAGGAGTTTTGTTTCAGAGCACTGATGACATTCAGGCAGGGAAGGAATTCAACAAACCACTGCCCAGGCTCCCTGTCTCGAGGATGCTGTATTATTAATGCAATATTACTGTGGGGGGAAAAAGTGAGACAAGCACGTCTAGATGGATGAAAGAATGAAAGTACAAACGGACAGGAAGGAGGTGGGGGCGTCTGAGTGCTGCGTGAAGCTGTGGGAGGATTGAAGGAGGGATGCAGAAACAGAGGACAGAAGATGAAGGAGCGCCCATGACTGAGCCCTCAAGTTAATGTTTTTAATTATGTCAAGTCAGAGATGATGGATGAATGGATGGTTGAGTACAAGGAGGGAGGGATGGAGAGACAGATTGAGGGAGGGAGAAAAGACGAGAATTAGGGAGATGAAGTGAGTTGTTAGTCCTTGGGTTAAACTTGGCCACATGGATGGATGGATGGATGGATGGATAGATGGATAGACTGACAGAAGCAGGGATGTTAAGGAGAGATAAGGAGAGAGGCTATGTCTGGGACTTGAGGGTAAACACGGCAGTGCGAAGTTGGTGGCAGGGAACGGGGGAGAGATGGTTGATGAGATGGATGAGGGAGGAATGAGAATGAGAGAGTAGAGGTTGTGCCCTTGCAGTAAACATACCACAGGTTGTGATGAGGAGGCAGAAAACCAGTCAGGGAGTTGGGAGGGGGCTGGAAGACTTGAGCAAAAACTTTGAAGCAGAGTGGAGCGTTTCAGGGACAGAGAGAGAGAAAGAGAGAGAGAGATGGTTCGAGGATTGCGGAAGAAGAAAGAGACTGAGTAAGGTGAACATGCTAAAAATAGATAGTAGAGAGAAAATGTGTCACAGAAGCAGGTCAGAACATCATGTCTTATTAATGCTGTTCTAATGATATTGTTTGTCCTCCACTGTCCATCTGTCCATATTTACACAGCTGCGGTCCTGTGAGACTTGGGGGAAGAAAGTGAAAAAATTATAAGACATGTTTGAGCTTGTTTTGGATAAGGCCTTGTCCTTTTCGTTTTAATTCCAGAGGAGGCCTCTGCCAGGCCAGAGCTCAGTTTGCTTGGGCAAAACTGTCACACAAGGGAAATTTAAACTGTAGTGAAACTGATGAAGCCAAGAGAGAGACAGAAAGGCAAATAGACAGGACAGGCAGACCAGCAAAAAAGACGACAGTGAGACAGCGATATAAGCAGAGACAAGACACAGACAGAAATATCGAGTAATTGGGAGAGAGAGCCAGAAAGAGAAAGAGAGGGCGAGCCATGCCCATTAAAAAGAGGGTAGAGAAATTAAAAGAGTGGGTGCACGACTTCAGTTCTTAGGTGTAATCCTGCCTCTAGAGGCCAATCATGGCCTCCTCACTCTTCCACTGAATAGTCAGTAAATATTGGCCCAAGGCTATTAGGGAGAACACCAGCCAATTATTCCCCTCATAATTACTAGGACCTCATTTTCAATATGAAGTTTCTTCATCACACATACGCTTAATAAGAGTTCCCCAGGCGGCACTTAACCCCCCAAAGAGCCACTTTGCTAAGAAAATCTCAGAAAGCAACGAGTGTCTTCTGTAACCTCACAGTTTTATTATGGCCAATAATGCTGGACAGTGGCGTCATCATCACACGCTATGCATTTACCAGCCATTAATGTTGCAGCCTATCCTCATCCAATGTAAATTAGAACTGAATATGTATATTGCCTCCTAAAGCACTGTTTGCAGATGCTTGTTCTGAAAGCAAGGCTGCACACCAGCAAGCAAGAACTGAATAGCAACTAAAATAGACATGGACCTCTTCAGTGGCTGTAAGTGAACTGTGTTCACTAGATCAGTTTAATTAAACTGAATAGAATGGTATGGGAAGGATATAAAAGGTTACAGAAGTTGAACTAACATCAGTATAGGCTGGCCACTGTCACAGTACGATACACTTTGTGTCTCAATACATTGCAGTACTCGACAGGAATAACTGAACGTGTTTAAATACAGCATAAGCCCTTAAGCTCCGATTTTCCCTTAAATTCCCCTGTTAGTAGCTTCATTATTTTTCCATGTTGTATGACAATGCATGCATCATTGAAGCTCACTAGCAGAATATTGAGTGAAATATTCACCCCCAAGATGCCATTGTTTTATGGCTGCACCATTACTTTACATCTAATTGAAAATATCTAGAGGCTTTGTACATCACTTTATACTTATTTTGCTGTAATTCAGCAGGACATATTTGGTATCTCTGCCAACCTCGGTATCTCTACTAGAATTTAAAGTAAAGTTCTGTGGTTTCGAACAAAGTCTTGTCCCATGGTAACAAACCCACAAATGGGACCGGCACAGATGAAGAGCTTAAAACACAAACACCTGGGTAGACTAATAACATACACAAAATAATACAGAGATGACAACCTGACTACAAACAGATGAATTCAAAATTCTTCTTCCAATTTATTAAAACACAGTGCACTTAATACCATACACCAAAATGTAGATGACATAACATCATATGAAAATTAACCACATATATTTTTAAACACTGATGCAAGGGGAGAGTCTGTACAGCATTGTGAAAAATATCACAATACTCAGATGCACCAATGTTTTTTTTTTTTTTTAACAGCTTTTTTTTTTATACAGCTGGTGCTTTATTCTGAGAATATATATCCACAACTTCAACTTCAGCCCATGTATGTGTGCCAACCTGTTCCAAGGATGGATCTCAAAAAATACCCTTGTAATAGTTGTTGTAAAGCTGTGAAAAATAAGGAAATCAACTCTCTCAGCCAAACGAAATAAATAAATATTGTCTCCTACACTCCTTTTTTATGTCTGTTTGCTCTCTGGCTTTACTTTTTCGCTACTCTTGGATTCTCTCTTGCTCTCTGTTTCACTTGTTCACATCCTGAAAGATACACACACACACACACACACACACACACACACACACATACTATACATACCCCACAGCCTATCTCTGTTGCCAGGGGATTGAATACCAAACAACCCTATCATGGAATAATCTGTGAGTGAATCACCCCACGCTTACAGTAGATTTCCTTATTGGCTTAATATGCATAGGCAAGCAGGATCAGCTGTGTGTGTGTGTGTGTGTGTGTGTGTGTGCGTGTGCGTGTGCGTGTGCGTGTTTGTGTGTGTGTCAATGTGTGTGTGTGTGTGTGGTTACACATACTAAGGTGATTATAGAGGGAAACACAGATCTCTTCCCTGCTTCTCCCATTTGATTTCTTCTCCTCTCATATTCTTTCCTGTCATGCCATTCATGTGCCCCTTTTTTCCATGGCCTCTCCTCTATCTATCTATCTATCTATCTATCTATCTATCTATCTGTCTGTCTATCTATCTATTCCCTTGTAATAGGCCCTTCCTGCACCAATACTGGAGTATCTCAGATTTTGACTGTTCATGTTAAGGCCATGACACACCAAGCTGGTGGTCGGCCGTCGGCCAATGTTTGGCTGTCAGTGAGCATGTGTGGCCCCAGCTATTGCGGTGTGCCCCGCACCGTTGGCACTAGTCAGACCCCTTACGGCAGCTTTTCGGCTGATTTAGTATGTTGAATCGGCACAGAGCCAGTCAGTGAGAGAGCGTAGTGTGAAAATGGTAAGCAAACACTGCTTTGTTTACAGTTTGTGTATCGGCATTCCTGGTTCTTCCAGTTTGCCTTTTTGAATGAAGAATACAGACTACTGCCACCTGCTGGTATGGACAGGTATTTCATCTCACATAGATGCAGAACATACAGTATGTGCTAGCTGGTCTGTGGCTGTAGTCTTTGTGGTGTGATCAAGTACAACTTTTTGTCCACCTTCAAACTGCAATTCTTATGTTGTTTCTCTTACTTTGTTTATTCTTCTGTCTCATTTTTCTATCCCTCCTTTTCTCCCTCTATACCTGTCTCATTTATCTCATATCTGCCTCATCATATTTTTCTATCAGTGCCATTCCCATCTCTCCTCTTTGCTCCTTTCCTCCATACTGTCCCTCCTCTCTCTCTCTCTCTCTCTCTCTCTCTCTTTCTATGCCAGCTCGGCCTGCAGGCTTTCAGCAGCATTACAGCGTGTAAACCTCGGATTACAGCAGCCAGAGTCTGCCTAGCACTGCATGCCTCTGTGGATCACAAATACACAAGTGTGTGCAGCACCCCACCCCCGCCCACATCCCCTACACACCAACACACACACACACACACACACACACACACACACACACACACACACACACACACACACACACACACACACACGCATACAGACAAGCTATTTACATAGCAGCAGACACACATCAACCTGACAGGGGCAGATAGACAGAAAATACACTTGTGCACATGGTACACAGTCATACGCATACTATGTACACAAACAGTGTGTGTACTGTACACACACACAACACACACACACTCACACACACACCACACACACACACTTACTTTGCACACAGAGACACTCAATTTTGGTCGATCTCAAGTTCCTTAGCTCCCTCTTTACCTCCCATGTTGTAGCCAAAGTGAGCTGGCTACAGGATTAGCTCCCCTCTCCTCCCATGTGTTTACCTAACTGCTCCAGCGATTATTGCTACAGTTTACCCCAACTAAACTTGCTACACTTGATTCTTTAGCTAGTCAGCTCCTTCCCACAAGAGTGGGAAGGAGGTGGAAAACTGACACTTTTGTAATGGAGCTGGTTCAAATCTCCAGACTGTTCTCCCACTCTTCCACCCTGGGAGGATGAATAAGGCCCCCAACCACCAGCTGCTCTAGTGGAGCTGCTAAGACTCTGAGGGCTGTGGTGCTACTGGTAAGATCTCAGGTGTGACTGTGTAGAAATGTGTGAATAAGAGGCAGGGCATCACTGGAAAGGGACATGTGTTCAGCTTTCCTTGATTAAATAAGGTTAACGTGCACACTAGCGCTTGAGTGGAGCGATGAGGTGGGGGGGTGGTACATATAATTGGAGTGATAGAAACTGCAATGACTTTCTAAACTCCATTTGAACTGTTAGTTGACGTGACTGAACAAAATATTTAATTCAGGGTTAGGTGTAGCCACTTCAGTTAGTTCAAGTTCATTTTTAATTCATTTGGTTCATTTCAGTTTATTTTTAATCACTGTTTCAGTCTAAAAAGACAGTTTATAAACAACAACAACAAAAACCAAAACCACTTTATCACCGAGCCACTTCCTGGCTCATTATGGCCTAATGAG
Organism: Myripristis murdjan; assembly: GCF_902150065.1. Taxonomy (NCBI): domain Eukaryota; kingdom Metazoa; phylum Chordata; class Actinopteri; order Holocentriformes; family Holocentridae; genus Myripristis; species Myripristis murdjan. Next base: position 21,672,232 of record NC_043988.1, read on the forward strand.
TGCATATTGAAATTCCTCCAAACACAGTGAATTCAAAGAAGCATTTCTAACTAATGATTCAACAAACACTTCACACCTAACAAAATAATTTTGACCATATCAGTGCACTGAGGCTGTTATGTCAGCATATCTTTTTTAGTATGTTACTTCACTGATGGATCCTGTCTACATATACTCAAAAAGGTAGCATCACTTTACTTTGTCTATAGCTTCAAACAATATATTCAAAGGTTTTATCTTTAAACATATATTTATTTCAAGTGTAACTGAATATGAACTATGTTGTGATAATAGCTCACATTCTTTGCTGGGATTAGGAATTTAATTTCCACATGGGACACAGTAAGGAAAGTGTTCACCATCACCTGTTAAAGGCATCCATTCAATGGTGTGTTACAGGTTTCATTATCATTTATTTCCTCGACCCCTGTGCTATGATGTAAATCAACATTTTGTTCTACAGCGTCAGGGGGAGGTGTTTCAGCACTACGTTAAAACTTACATCAGTACCGCTAAAAGTGTTTTCAACACTTTTACTTTATTGAGTATTTGATATTCTGGATGGGTAAAAGTTGCCCTAGCCATGGCGGTGCTCCTTTAAATACATATTAGTTTTACTGGGCAGGGAAGCCGTAGGCAGGGAGTGGAGAAGAACAAAGAGAGGAGCACGTGTGTCCTGAATGTTAATGCTAATACAATATGCATTTTGAAATGAAGAGGAGGGTCCACCCTTTTACACCACATTAGTTCAACCTTTATGTACTCTCAGTTAAGAGAGACATGTCGTAGCATGTTTAGACAAGTGTTACTGGTAGCACTAACCTACTTTATTACAGTTACACATGACTTTCTGACTGCCTCTCACTAGCCTCCTACTTCACCTGCACCCCTTGCTGTGTCTGTGTGCGTATTCTGTCTGTCTTAAAAGTGTGTATTTCAGGCTCTTCGAGTTGTGCTTCATTGCATTTGCCCGGCTATCCACCCATCCATCTATCAGTCTGTCTATCCTTCCATCCATTTCTACCTGCCTTGCTTTGTAGCTCTGATAGCCATGTCTGTCTGTGAGTGGTCTTCTTGCCTGCTAGTGTCAGTTTGTTCAGCGGGAGAGGTCAAGAGATTTGTTAACACAACAAAATGACTGTTTTTGGACACACCAGGCTCAGAGTCAGGCCCTCGGTGAGCAGCAAGTCTCAGAATGATGGGTGACAGTTCAGAGTGTGTGTGTGTGTGTGTGTTTGTGTGTGTGTGTGTGTGTGTGTGTGCATGCGTGCGCGTGTGTGTGTGTGAGATTCTGTGTGATTAGTGTTGGACAGCTGAAGAGTGAAGGGTGCCAAGTATATGTTGCTGCCAGAAAGGCCACAAAACAGCCCCTAACTGTCCACACAGAAATAATGGGTGTGCATGCTACACAAATGCACACACACTCATGCATTCACACAAACCAATGTTGTCAGAGTTAATTTCTTCAGAGATACAGTGCATGACGCCCAGAAGTCAGCTATACTCCAGACCAAAATGCCGCTCTCTCTGTCACAGTCTGAGTCATGCTTTGCTGACTGCGGGGTTCACTGACTGACTGGCTAGCTGACTGAGTGACCGACTCTCTGGCTACTTGAATAACTGACTGATTGACTAGCGGACAGCCAGTCAGCCGGTCGGAGAGAAGTGACAAGTATCAGACTGGCTGCAAGTCTCTCTGACACACTGGCTAACGAGTGAAACTGTGGTTGTTTACGTTGCCTTGCATGGTGTTGATTTCCATTTTCTCAACATGCCTACAGGACTAGACTGAGAAAATTGAATGCTAAACAGGTAAACACGGTGCATTTCATAAACCGTTTAGTGTGAAATGCAGGACTTGGCAGTTGAAGATTGTTCATGTGCACACAGATCCAGTGCTGTTTGTCATTTTTTTAAAGAACATAATTACTGTATGTGTATTAGTGGTGTGCGCAGTGTTTATGGTTTAGTACAATTAATTGTTCTTGCACATGGGCGACAATATCAGTTTCCAGGTACAGCTAAAAAAAGCAAGATCAAAAGGATTATTTATTATACACAACAGTAAATTGTATTCCATCATGCAAAATCAGTCCACTAATTAGAGCTGCTGCATGAATTTACTTTTACTTTGAATGCTCTGAGATAAGAAGAGTACTGTTGTCCTGTTGATGGCACACATGACAGCTGCTGCATATTGACCACATACTCTACTGGTTTTCCTGGTGTGTGTCTAGTGGTCCTGCATTCCAGAAGTGAGCATTGCATCCGCATTACTTTGTATGCTGTGGAGCGTGGTTGTGGAAAACTTTGGCGTGCTCCCATAGATTCCCAATGCCCCATGACACCATTTGTTGGATCGTTTATTTGGAACATCAAAACATTTCTCATAGTGGCCATTTATTTCAGAAAAAGCCGCATTCTGTCTTACTAAAACAGCAGAGGAGCAGGGGTTGATTTTTTTTTTTTTTTTTTTCTCCTGCTATTGTCCGCTTTTATGAACTGCCTTCACAATATACAATCAAATGGGGCAGTGGTGCTGAAAAAAAACAGAATACAGACACAGTAAAACTGATATGGTCTCGTTTGTAGGATAGAAAACACTGTGATGGTCTGGGCCCTTGCATCTGTCTGTGCGTTTTATGAGGACTGCCCAAAAAGTTTCTACATGACATTGATGGTCTGAACCATCTGCATCAAAGTTTCCCAAAGTTTTGGTGGGAATCCAAAGATGTGCTGAATTGATTGGATGCTTAAAATAATTCTTATGAATCAGAAATTACCTGAGGTGTCTTAAGATAAGGTAAGATGAATGCCATTCTGTCTAGGCTATTTGTTACATTTTGTTAGATAACACTCCACACAGTGAATGATGTTGAAAATGGTGATTTCTTGAGAAGATGTTTGAAAACCGCAGTTTTAAGACAAACTGTGTATTACAGCCCATTATCATAACTCAACATATGTGTGCATGTATAATTAACCGCTTCACATGTATGTTAATGTTTAATTCATAACTCACTAGTATTTAATGGATTTGGATTATCTGTGCAATGCTTCACTTAGTAGCTTCTGTGGATTCACTCTCCAGCTTCTGTGTCTATGCGTGTGTGTGCGTGTGTGTTGCATGAACGTGGTTGGATATATGTGTAGGTGTATATGTGTTTGTAGGCATGTGCGTGATTTCTTGTATATTTGTGTGTCTGTAGTTCTGTTTAGCAGCAAGAACAGGAGAGAAACAGCACTTACCAAACTACAAGTTTAAATATTATATAAGCACTGTCACACTAGAGTAAGGTAGCACTTCAAGACATTCCTATATATTGCTGTGTCCCAGAAAGAGGGAGGGAGGGGGAGAGAGACCTAAATAGAGAAGCATACATTCATATATGCATGCATTAATGCTGATCAACAGACTGGCAGACATGGAACACTGGAGGGAAGAGTAGTTGAAAGTGGGAGTGAAAGCAGACAAAATGAAGACAAATAAGCGGTGCCTGAGTGGTGCAGGGGGAAAGTTACTCGCCCACCGCTGCAGAGACTCAGGTTCACTTCCTGGTGGCATCGCTGCCGGGTGTCTCTATGTGAGCAATCGGCCGTGTTCGTGGGTGGGAGCCGGTGAGGCTCCCACCCACGAACCTTGTCCTTTTTGCTGCACTAGCGACTCCTATTGGTTGGTTTGGCTGTGTGTTCAGCAGGCGGTAATGTGGGGGAGAACTTCTGGGCCCGTTATGGTAGTCTGCACCCTCCCCAGACCAACAGGGGCAGCTGTGATAAAGACTGTGGTACGCACTGGGAATTCCATATGATGAAACTGGGAGAAAAGAGGCAGGAAAAAAAGAAACAAGTAAAAAAAAAAAAAAAAAAGATCCTGTTAAGTGAGTAACCCCTACCAGGTAAAAACCTTCACTCCCTCTGGTTCTGCAGTCTTTCATCAGTCCTCCATCAGTGCCTTCATGATTGTGTGGCTTTTCTTATGGAGACAGTGGAAGCGGTGACAAAGAGAAATTTTCTTTTAAATGCCCCGTGCAGCCCCCTCAAACCCAAACCCCCTCACCTATCCCCCCCCCCCCCCTCTCTCTCATATATGTATATATATATATATGTGTGTGTGTGTGTGTGTGTGTATATATATATATATGTGTGTGTGTATATATAGAGAGAGAGCAAGTGGTTAGCAATTCTCTACCTCTCTCTCTCTCTCTCTCTCTCTATATATATATATATATATATCCCTCTCTCTCTCTCTCTCTCTCTCTCTATATATATATATATATAGAGAGAGAGAGAGAGGTAGAGAACTGCTAACCACTTGCTCTCACCCTGTCTGTTTGTCTCTCTACCTCTTTATCGCCCTGTCTTTCTCTCACTATACTAACTATATAAACACCTTATCATTAATTTGTTATGTTCCTTTTTTTCATGAAAAGAGATGCCCATAGGAAAAAAAAAAACATTTTTATACTTTGTTTTTTCACAAATAAACATATTCTCTTTTTCCAAATACAAGGCTTACCCAGGTTAATTGAATCAGAAGAGATGGATGAACTCTATTGTTTTTTTGTTAGAAATTCACTGATAAAACATTCCCTTCCTATTCAATTAAAAGTTGTCAGACAGAAAATTAAATGATAATTTTATTTAATTATATAGTTACGTCCTTATTTGAAGTTTGGTATTCAAAAGTAAACTAAAGCAGAAAATTGGAAGAAAGTCATTATTATAACTTATTAAAGCATTTTTGCCTTTTGTATTTCCTCACACTCATATTTTCTTTCTTTCTTTCTCTCTCTCTCTCTCTCTCTCTCTCTCTCTCTCACACACACACACACACACACACACAGATATTTGCTCAACAACTCAAGCAGGTGATAAAACAGCTTGCGGCTCAGCTGGGAAATCAGAGCAGTTGTAATCATCGGTGTGAATTGACTGTAGGGTGTGTTTGTGTGTACATAATCAAATGTACAATATATTACTTCAGGTTCTGAACAACTAAAAAACAGCTACCATCACCATCCTTCAACCTTAGTTTATTTGAATCTCTCTTAGCCCTCCTTTCAAGAATCCATAACATTAAAACAACATTTAATAGTACATCTTAATTAGAACAATTGCAGTATACAAGCCAAAAATATACTATACTAATAACAAGTTACTTTAATGACAAAATTCAGTTTAAAGCATAAATACTTTATTTACTGTTCTTTCTGTTGTTGTTATGGCCCTATTGTCTGTTGTCTCTTCTCATGCAACTGTGATGACTTTTTTGTCATAATTAATTTTTTTAGAGCATCCACTGGCCTCCAAGAGTAGGTGGATTTTTTTTTTTTTACTGAAACTTTTCAAAAGTCATACATTAGTGATGGTTTAAGTTTCTTGGGGGGGGGGGGGGTCATAAAGAGCTCCATCCACAAAATCGCTCATTGAATGCTTGAATGGAATGGTTGAATGGATGGATTGTGCTGAATGCACAGACTGTCTCCTCTGGTCTTATCTCCCCATTCATGTCACACATAAGTTCACTGAATTTCTAGGGCAGTACAGTAGTTTTCTACCAGGTACCATCATGAAGTAATAATATGCAGGTTTTCATTCCAATCAAACACTACAGCAGCTGATTTCCCTGATTAGCCCATCTTCAGCAAGAGAGGAGGAGCCAATCAGTGAAATCACCTTCTGTTCTCTTCTAATGGATCATCAAATGAGACAGCATTATAGGGCACATTCAGGGTGCCAAAAATCATTCAAATTTGCTAAGCTTAGCAGATGCCCTACATATCCTGCATCTGTGTGCAGATAAGGCTAGGAACATGGAGATATGGTCTCTTTTGAACAATGATTTGAGTAACCAGATAACAGTTCAGAGACTTCACTGTGGTCTTATTCCAGATAATGCACCATTTCCATCCTGGCCACAGCTAGACAACATGTCCAAGGATGTTGTTGGACAATTCCTGGTCACTTTAAATGTATCATTGGTGTCATCAACTTGTACTGTATGCATGGATCCATTAGGGTGGCTTGTGCACAAAACAAGAAAAGACAATATCCCATGCATAATCAGTGGTTATGTTGTGCAGACATACCTATCACAAGTTTTGGGAAACACAGCTGAAGAGCAGCTTGTTGGTAAGCTGAGTACAAAACATGTCTGTGGCCAAGATGCTGCAATTGAGGAGACATAAGCAAATAGCAAAACACGTTCACCAACTTGACAACACACACGACAAAACAAGCACACGTTGTGAATTAAGAAGACACAAGTAAATGTAGGAATGCTGTGAAACACATGCAATACAATGGAAGTGAATTTTGCAAAACACATATCCTACCACTGTAAATGTATAATATTGTGGCATCAGTATCATTTATCACCAATACCAGTTTTACCCTCTCTGTCTGTGTTGACTTGTCATGCTCACCTTTTCCGTCATTGTGCTCTGGTCTTCTCTTTCACATGCCCTCCAGACACATTTCCATTTTATTGTTGCATACATCAGTGGTGGTGTGTGCATTTTGGAACATGTACATGTGTTTCCTCAGTTTCTGTAATTTTGTATGTGTTTACACACTCACGTGTATCACATAATAGTTCTTGTCTTTTACGCACTCATGTGTATCACATAAAAGCCAGGGTTTCATTCTGACCTGAGCCCTTTACTGCATGGCACCCCCAGCCATAAAATTGTTTTCTAAAAATTATTTCTGGGATTTCTTGTAGTCAAAACTGCATAATAGTCTACTGTAAAATTACAGCAAAATTTGTAAAGTATATTTTGTTTTAGTACAATTAATTTCCCAAGGCCAATTTCCTATGTTTTCCCAAACAAAACTGAGGGCAAATGCTATTTAAAGGCAATGTCTCAACAGAAAATACATGAAATGAAGAAAAATCCATGTCCCAATTTTCTACCATAACAATGGACTAAGAGGCTAAAGTTACCCTGTGCACAAACGAGGACAGCCAACAGTCCAAGGGAGGATAGGAACACCTCAAACATGCAAATGCAAAACCGTATAACACCCACCTAATTTTTGTCTAGCCTGAATCATTCGAGTCATACTTACTCATACAAGTCAGTCCAATAAGAATCTGCAAACATGAGCGTCACCTGAAAGTAAAGATGCCGTGAGAGCAAAGCCTGAAATGTCATCAGATATTACATGTGAAGCTCCTCCATCGACAGTTATTGGGCGAATCAAAGTAGCAATTCCAAAGTCCATTTCCTGCAGAAAGAGCTCCTTCTCTTGTTCAAGGCTGTTCAGAATTACCATGTACAGCCTATATTTACATATATATTTACAGTAATGGCCAAAACTCCAAGCCTACTGTATATCAGTGGTGCATTTTTTTCATAATATTGCAGTTTAAAGCCTTGGGTTTTACATTTTAGCCTTTTTTAGAAACCTGTTTGTGGTCACAAATTCTCATGGTGCCCATCCAGCTTGTAGAAATAGTAAATGTGAATTTAGTTTCCAGATTTCCTCCATTCTGTTTATGTACACTAGTTGTTTTTTTCCATCTCCTCTGTGAATTCCCTTCCTCCTTCATCTTCACTCCTGACTTAGAAAAGTTCCTCTGTAGTATGCACATCCATTCACAGACATGTTTATGCTTATGAGAGAGAGAGTGGCATAATGGCACTCTCTTGGGTGCTGAGAGACTATGTTTTTAAATTTTCAATTCAGCACTCCAAGGTCAAAGACACCTTTTTTCATCCATTAAAAAGATAAAGCAACCCTGTTGAAAAACAGCTCCTGCCAATTGAGTATGTTTCCTTTTACATTAATAGCTTACACATTATACAATTTATTAGTAATTTGCTGGCAATATTTCTCATCTCGCTCTTGCTCTTGTAATTGTTTTCCTGAAATCCAATTTTGTTAGGAAAGCAAGCAGTGGTGCAGAACCTCGCCCAAGAAGCTTTTTCAAAAATAATTGCTTTCCAGGTAGTAGTTCCATCATCAAAGACACAATGATTGTAATAGGGCCTATTTATTCTCTACATCATATGATTTCATCATTTTAACAGCTTAAAACCAAATCGAATAAAATATGGTACAATTTTCAGATTTTTTTAAACAGTGATACAAAAGGGAAGAATAAATAGTATAGTAAATCAAATGGTATAAATATGATGCAGACCAAGGTGGATGCACGCATGCACACACATATAGAAACATATGATCTCCCTCCATAATAGAATAGAACAGAATAGTACAGGAGGAGAAGAACTACTTTTCTGAGGGAGCAGAAAGGAGGAACACACATGCTGTAAGGTGGAGATTTGGTGGCTGGTGGTGCAGAGCACTGATATACTGATCACTGTGACCGGGACTTCTTGCTGCAACAAGCTGTCCCCTCTCTGGCAGACGATGGAGAGAGAAACAGGAGGGGGCAGAGGCTCAGAGAGAGGCAGAGAGAAAGGGCTGGGATGGCTGAAAGGAATGGAAATAGGAGCTGAAGAAGGGCTGAGCGGGAGGAGGACAGACGGAAAGAGAGAATGAGGCCAGATAAATCTCAGTGGCTGGATCTGCAAGCTGTTTGGAGGCTGCTCTGACACACATGTTGCTAGTCAGCAGCAGAGAAAGACAGAGAGAGGAGAGGAGGGAGAGCGAGGGAGGCAGGAGTAGTAAAACTGCTCAGTAGCTTGTCTGTGTGCTTGCCTGGTTGCTGTCACTTTGCAGCAGTGGCAGACATATGAGTGTTTGGCATAGAGTGCAGCAGCAGCGCACACACACACACACACACGCAGAGTGAGAGGGAGAGGCTGGAATGGCAGACATGCCACTGTTTGGCAGGTGAAACAAGGTTAGCACAGAGAAACGAGATGGATAGCCTCTGAATAGAAAGCTGAGAAATCAATTGGCATTTTTTCTCTGCTTTTGGTGAAAAGAAAGGAGATAGACTCGTAGGAGAAAGGAGTAGCTTACACTTACAATTCAATATTGCATTGCATTGCCCAAAATCAAATCTCTCTCCAGTGGCGGAGCTGATGGCGTGCAGTGAGGGGAAATGTGGCAGCTAATATGGCAATTGCCCAGGTCCAATTTCTTGGGAGGTTGCTTTTCTCCCCGCCAGTAATATTTTCAGGCAACATAGCATTTTGACAACAATTATTCATACTTTCCTCTTTCTTTTACTCCTCACGACCCAGTATGCATATTGATTTTGTCCTAGTTGCTGATCTTTACTACTGCTGCATGCAAAAAGCCTAGCTATGTTGCCTCTAACTGTTACTTATTGATTGCTTTTGGAATCTCTTTAAGTCATGTATGTAACTATCAGGAGCCTGTTAGTTGTAGTGAGCTTTTACTTGTTTGCCACAGAGAGAAAGTTAGGGGTGCATGAAGCCTTGAAACGCCCCTCTGAGATTGCGAGGTGCCATTGATGGTAAAGGACGTGGCGCGCTGTATACTGTGTGTGTGTGTGTGTGTGTGTGTGTGTGTGTGAGGGTGTGTGTGAGGGTGGGTGGGTAGATTCAACAGAGTGAAAGGGTTTGTTGTAACAGTAAATGACTGTTCTGGCCTCCACACAGTGCTGGTCGATGGTCCAATTACTCTTAAATGTGTTTGCTTAGACATCACTTGAAGCCCCCAAGGTCTAAGTGTGTGTGCGTGTGTGTGTGTGTGTGTGTGTGTGTGTGTGTGTGTGTGTGTGTGTGTGTGTGTGTGTGTGTGTGTGTGTGTCTATCTGTGTTTAGTATGGGTTTGTATCAGGTAGTGGGTTTTAGGGTGGGGAGATGATCAGAGTATAACCCCTTGCTCGCTCTCTCTCTCTCTCTCTCTCTCTCTCTCTCTCTCTCTCTCTCTCTTTCTCTCTCTCCAGTGTGTATGCTATAGGTGCTATAGGTGTGTGTGTGTGTGTGAGAGAGAGAGTGTTCTACACATACAGCAAAGTATAGCCAAAGTATTGATGTGGAACCCGCAATCTCTCCGTCGTTATTTTTTTTCTTCTGCACACCCAAAACATGTCATTCATCATTATATTGATCAGTGCAGAAGTGTGAAAATACCTGAATCTCCTGTTCAAAGCTTCTTTCGAGACATCTTCACCACATACGTCACTTAAAGAAAGCTGGGCAAATTATTACACAGGTTAAAAAAAATCACTGAACATAAATCTTGGCCGCAAAGTTTGGAAATAGCTAAATAGATTGCGCCTAAGTTAATGTAAACAAATGGCTAGGGGAAACAATGAGCAGTGTGAGCGACATAAAGCCATGATGAAATCATAACGTCCTGCTGGGAAATATACAAAATCTCACTCATCATTTCACTAGAATGCCAGCATCTGCTGTTAGTGAGAGTGATATGAATAAATCAACACTTATTCATTGCATATTGTTTATTGGAATATCTGTTGGTTGTTACAGATGCAGCAATGATTCCCCCTGAGAGCCACATAAAACATTAAAGCCACCATTTAACAATGCTACATGCTGGATTTTTTCTGTTTATTGTCATTATATCCGTTGTAATGACGAGTTCTTAATGATACAAAAAAAGGACCACAAATGATGATCGTGAAAACATTTCAATATCCCAAAGTGTTTCTTGATGACTTCAGAGTCATCAGTACAGTCTTGATTTTTTTTTTCTCTCTTTTTTTCATTTTTAGCTTTGGGAGAGTTACTCATTTTTACAAACACTGAACTTTATCAGTCACAGGATCTTCTCCTCAAGTTGTGATGCTTTAACTTTGGTGGGATTTCTGAAGTTGCTGGAAAGCTGTCAACACATGATAGCAAGTTGCATAACCATAACTATATTAGCATGGATGCTGGTAACACAGGCTTCCTGTGCCGAGGTACTGTAGCTCAGCATGTCAAGACATAGCAGGGAAGCTATTTACAGCTCACTGGTCTTTTGCCACAATTTGGAAATCTATGTAATTTCCCTTGTCTATGATGAGCTGAGTTAGCTTAGCATAGCAAAACATAGCAGGACACCGTGCTAGAGTTCATTGGGCTGTGTTGTTTTGGTTTAGCTTCAGTTATCCCAGCAACCAAGTGTGTGTGTGTGTGTGTGTGTGTGTGTCCATGTGTGTGTTTGTGTGCGTGTGAGAGAGAGAGACTGTCTAGTTGGCATGTGTATTATGGAGTGTTTGCGTGAAGAATGAGTTTTGCTTCACCTCTGTATGCCATTTACCACAGTTTTTTTTTCCTCATGTTGTTGTTTTAACTAAAAGTAAGAACCATTTTACACTTTATTGTTTTGGCTATTGGGAATAAACAGCTTAAGTGCATACATGCCAGAACTAAATTGCAATTTGTGATATGGACCCTGATGGATGTGCATGCATGAGTGCTGCAGCTGCCCTGTTGGGGCTGGGTATTAGGATTTAAATTGCTTTAAAGCTTTATTAATTGATCTTTCTAACTTTTTTGGTTTGTTTTATCATTCATATCACAAAGATCCAGTATATAGAAGTAACATCTTTCCTGTGGAGGAGTTCAGTGTGGTTATGGCTAACTAAGAGGCTTCAGTCTTTCATTTCAAAAGTGCCATACACTTGTTAGTTTCAGTGCAAGTTCTCAGTCCAGAGGCTCTTAGTTAATGTGTTTCATGCTTCTAATGAAAAACATTTGAGTGGATGATAATGATCATAATCTCTGATTAGTTAATAAAATTCATTCCATGTCAGTATTGTCCTAGAACAGCTTGTTTAATCTGATTATTTGGCCAAAGTATACTCACTCACTGAAGAGGAATATACTCTGTCTGTCCTGTGAGTGTGCTGTGTGTGGTACGCCCCGTCTGACTAACACTGATGGCGTGATGCCACTTTGAATATTCCAGTGTGTCTGAATATCATCAGGCGGAGCTGGGCCCTGGCACATCAGCCTCCAGCACTTCATTTATTTCGACATTTTTTTCTGGAGCCATGTATTGTTAAAAGAGTGCAGTCAATTTGTGGTAACCATTAGAAAAACACAAGTCATTTTAGCTATTTCTTTTTTCTTTCTTTTTTACCCAAACACACACACTCGCTAGTTCATTAAATAGCTGCTCTCCAAGTATGGCACTCATCATTGTGCCCTTAAGTTTGTTATGTTGGGAGCACTGTGCGTGTGTGTGTGTGTGTGTGTGTGTGTGTGATGAGATGAAGGAGAGAATTCAGACAAAGTTACAGAAACACTGACACAGCGAGAAGGGACCGAGAGAAAGAGAAAGGATGCAACGCAATGAAAGAACGAATGAATTTTTCAGAGGAAAAATGAGTGAGCAGAAAGAGAGCAGTAAGTGAGCGACAAAGGGAGGTAAAGAATGACAAAAAGCCTAGGCATTATACAGATAGGAAGAATGGCATTATGGGATGCTAATGGCAGTGTCGTGAAGCCGCAGTCCACATCGTCACCCAACTAGACGCCAGTTCATTCAGTTACGTGTGTGTGTGTGTGAGCATACACACACACACACACACACACACACTGAACACAAATTCACATTCACATTCACATACACAGCATAGTCATTTCATACTGGCGGGGGGAAATGAGCCTTTATCTGGAGCTGTGAAGATAAGGAGAGGCACCTCTGCTAGCCAGGCTGCCATTTTAGCTCCTGATCTTGTGTGTAAGCACACACATATGCACATACACACACATACAGTACACACTTGCAGGCCTGTACTAAGACTCCCCTGTTGTAGGAAGTCAAAACAATATAAATTTGGAGTGGAAATATTGATATTCAGATTGTGTAGCATAAGCAATTTTGTTGTAATATTGCAGAGAGCTGTCTTCCTTTTCATTTTCACTTATTGCTTTTCTCTCTCCGGTCTCTCACTTTCCTTTGTCTCTTGTGATTATGAAAGAAAAACCCATGCACAACTGTATGCTGGCATGGAAAAATAATTTAGCTAGCTAAATGAGCTAAATGTTACAAGGATATCAACTAATTTATGACTTTTATCGACCCCTGTCAGCGACAAAGGTTTTGCAGCAACATGAATATGTCTGTGGCATGGCTTGCAGTATAGAAATGTCAAGGAATATAAAAGATTTTGTTCACTTGTGACAAAAAAAAAGTTTTAGTCTTAGGTGTAACAGAAAAACAGTGAAGTAATCATCATTGGTAGACATAGCTATTGATCAAAAAATCCATTTACCCCCATATAAATGATCACTTTGTACTATGGCACAGTAAAATAGTACTTCATGTGCCTTTAGTCCATAAACTGTGTGTGTGTGTGTGTGTGTGTGTGTGTGTGTGTGTGTGTGTGTGTGCGTGCGTGCGTGCGTGTGTGTGTGCGTGCGTGCGTGTGTGTGTGCGTGGGTGTCCGCGTGCGTGTGTGTGAGTGTGGGTGTGCGTTTGTGTGTGTGTGTGTGTGCCTAGGTATTTGCCAGTTGATATCAAAAGCAGCTTGGCCATGATTGACAGCCTCAGACTCGGGCTCTGCGGTGCTGATTGATGCTTCTCCTCATCTTATTGATTTATGTTTAAACACTGTGGGAAATGCATGAGAAACTTCGTAGCAGCCCTTGCAGAAAGTTCATGGTGAAGTCTCTCTAGGTTTATATATTTCATACGCCTAAGTCTCTTAAATTGGAGCAATCTAGCTCAGGGATTTAACACTGCACTCAAAGATACAATGGGGATGTTTGACATTGACTGGTAGCTGGTCTGACAGGCACCAGGGACCTACATGGTTTTCAAAATATGCTTTTATAAGTGTATCTATGCAGTGGAGCAGAGTCAGGTATAAGTGCCTTGCTGAAGGGCAAAAGGCAATGGGTAACAATTCAAATCAGTATATGTCAAGTTTAACTTTACTTATTTCTTTTTTCCCCAGCCATCAAACATTTCTATAAGCCTCACAAAAGCCATGAATGAAGCAGAACAGACTATATTCATACAGTATATGCTCACAAATAGCAGCAACCATGGCTCTGTGTCATACAGCTGAACATGCCAGTGCAGACTTAATATGCAGTGCAATGCTAAAGCAAATATGATTGCTAAGGTGTGCATACATTTAACTGTTGATTTGGTTTTCCTCAAGGTTTTGTCACAAATAACCAGGCTCACTATCATGAGACTGGGTCAAGTTTGCAGGAAGTAAACAACTCAGTGGGCTGACAGGGGAGCACTGTTCTATAACACCACTTCAATTTGCATTTGCCATGCTTTATTTATCTCCTCCTGCTTTGACTTTTCAATCAAACAGTTCCCCTGCTCCCACCAAATCAAGAATTCTGGTCTCAGTACTGCATCTCCAGTCACAAAACTTTCTGTAGAGGAGACTTAGAATGAATTAGATTAACTAAATAAATATTTGTTGTATATATAGTGGTGTTATGAACCCACTCACCAGGATAAAATGTTGCCATTTTATATTCCTGCACACCAAAAAAATGTGTTTAAATGTGTCTCTGCACCAAAAATATGTTGCATATCAATATGACTTGCAGAAAGGTAAAATTCCAGCATGTTTTCCTGGCGACTGGGCTGACATTGATTCATAGCTATTGGGAAAACAACTTGAGAAATAAAGCAACACTTTGTATTTCTCTGACAGCCTATCTTTTGTAGATGCATAATCCTTTATTGTCCACCAGTTTAGTTTTTATAACCTGTTCCTTACTTGATCCTGCACTGTTCTAACACTTTACCTGCAGTTACAAATTAAAATCACAAAATCAACATTCTAACAATAAATAATAAAGCCTGCACCCATTAGAGTTAATTTAACACTTGAGTATTTTGAACTCCTGCCCCAGAACCATATCAGCTCACTGAGTGGACAAACAACTCAACCAACACTTGCTTAATTACAATAATTGTCACCCAAAAATTGTATTTACACTGGAAGATTTGCTGCGTGTGTTTGTGTGCTCACATGAAGATGTGCTCTTGTGGGTATGATTCTGCTCAACTACATGCATTTACATTTGCGCTTTTTGTGTTCGCTTACAAAAGCATATTTTCCATGATATTTATGACCAACCTTTGTGCATAGTTTGTTATTGTGTTGACGCCAACCTGTGTGTTCACTCATGTGCACTGTACATGCATTCTCTTGTGAGTCTTTTTCCCCTTAGCACCTGTGCGTGTGTGTGCACCCACAGGAGCGCTTATAGCGTCACGCACTGTGTATGTTTGCTGACATGGGTAGATTCCTGTATCCTTGCGCTGGGGTCAGTTTTGTATGTAATGAGGCGGTGTCCTGGTGCTGCTGGCCTCCCACACTATCTCTGGGTGGCGATCGGCTGCACCACTAATGTTTTATCGATTAGACACGCTCACGTTTTTACAAGCACTTAGAGCAGCTGCTGTGCTGTAAATTCACCTTTTATAAGTGCCTCTCATCATCTCCTCTCACCATCTATCAGTTCTCCTCTTATGTGTGTGCGTGTGTGAGAGGTAGTGTGTGTACTACTCTCTCTGCCTCTCTCTCTCTCTCTCTCTCTCTCTCTCTCTCTTGTTCATGTTATCTCTCACTCTCTTGCATATGTCCTTTCTATCTCTCTTTTGTGTGTCCTTTCTCTCTTGTCTTTCACCTATCTCCTATCTGAGGTTTTAGAGTATTGGGCAGTGGAGAATTCAATTAGACAGTATTAAAGGGCACGGGCACACACATGCATGGTAGTAATACGGAATGGCCGCATCTTATGTGCAGCATATGTGTGCATATGGTTGGCCATATAAACGCACACACATTCACAATCTAGATGATCAAGGGCTGTGCGAATGGGGACTTTAGTGGGGAAACTATTGTGCTGGAGTAATCTGGTTTTGAAGGGTAGTTTCTGACCGAGAGAGAGAGAGCGACAGATAGGGAGAAAGAGCGAACTAAAAAGAGCAACCAAAGCCTGACAATTACCTCTGTGTTCTGAAATAAAGGTTAGTTGGTTCATCTTCAGAGAAAGAAGGCTTCAGAGATGTAGCAGTTTACAAATGCCGCTGTGTTTTGAGAATGTGCTAAAATACAGGGAGAATGAAAATTAGGGATTGAGAATTGTGTGTGTGTGTGTGTGAATGTGTGTGTGTGTGTGTGTGTGTGTGTGTGTGTGTGTGTGTGTGTGTGTGTGTGTGTGCGTGTGGGAGATAAAGATGGAGTGCTGAGAGACTCTGTCACAGATTTCAGCTCCACATCTCCCCCTGCAGGCTGAAACAGGAATAGTGAATGTTTCAACCTCATACTATCTCATTGTGTGTGTCTTTCAAATTACAACCTTAGAAAATACTAAACTAAATAATAATAATAAACATGTGATGGTATTGTATTGCAAATCCTTATGAAAACCAAGCAGCCTGAAGGTGAATATTTCTCACTGGCAAGCTTACTATAGCAACTTGATTTTTGTTTCTGTTCCCTGCACCCACATGAGGAATGTCTTTCTCCGTGTTATGCGCAATAAATACAAGTCTGGATTGCACACAGCTAATATTAGTTTCTAATGTGGTTGCCAACAGAGGGAGGCCCGCTGCAGTATCAGAATTAAAAAGACAAGCTATTCCCTTTTGAACAAACATTTTTAAATAAATACCAGATTTTGCAGAACATGTTCATGTTTTTTTTTTTTTTTAAAGAGTGTAGTATTCCCCAGCTGCTCACTGCTCAGCTACAGTTGTTTGTTAGCACAGTGGGCGGCTCGGCAGCTGATTGAGCTAATACAAATCCATGCTCCTGACTGGGCCAAGAACTGAGTCCTTCAATCAGAGCAATATTTCACACAGTAAGAGATGTTGACAAATGGCAGCAGATAGAAAAGAAGCCAGTTCAGCAAGGCTTTGCTCAAAGTTTTGGGTCCCAGACAGGAATTGATGAGAGTTGACAGAGAATTGTATATTCACCTGTAACTTTAATATTTTAGATAGGATATTCCATATTCCCCCGATTTCCATATTCGACTACTTCCCTGGTGTGAGCAGCCCATGTCATGCTGTGTGTGTGTGTGTGTGTGTGTGTGTGTGTGTGTGTGTGTGTGTGTGTGTGTGTGTGTGTGTGTGTGTGGACAGCTAAATCTCCCTTTAAGTTTTTTTTTTTTTTGGTGCACAGCCTCTCTCTACGGGGAAACCGACCCAGTTTGATCTTTTAAGCTAAAAACAATATTTTATTGAAAGCAGTTCACAGATGAAGAAAATATGGCTTGGGACTTTAATAATGTGATCCCAGAGAGACAACTAGAAGGTGATGATGCAATTTGATGGACAAGTGGAGTTTGGGAATGGACTCATAAAGTTCCTTTGACATAAAAACAACAGAATCACTTTTGATCACAGGTGTGTTTGCATATGCTGTTCCTATATGCCTTTCTTATAAATATGTTTCCCCTGTATTGATGTGCTTTTATTTTTCCATCTGTATTTGTATGGGAGTCCTGTGTATGAAGCGCACACTCACAGCTTGTCCCCAGTGTGCTCTCCTCTGTCTGCCTGAATTTTGTTTCCTTCCCTGTGAAAGCCAAAGATTGAAAAATCAACCCTGTGCCTATATGTTTATTGCAAATCTAATGCTCTTTTTTTGTTGTTGTTTTTCTGTGTGTATGTACACGCGTGCACATTACAGCTGGCAACATGGGACCCAGTTCATGGCTTGAACGGCACACTAACAGACAGGAAATTGGAAAACAACATGAGAGGGGTGGTGCTTCGAGTAGTCACTGTTCTGGTGAGTATAGCCGAAAACATCTATGTTTGTCTCTGTGTTCTGTGGAAGGGGGATTTACCTTTGTTTTTTTACTAGATTCTGGTTTCCAGCTGTCCCTGCAACAGTATGCAGACAAGTGGCCCAGTTTCTGAACGCTCACAAGGAAAAGGGTTAGCCAGCCTTGGAATTCAAAGGTTTTAACACAACAGCAGCATCAAGTGTCAGATTATTGTCTCATTTGACCTGTTTCAGTGGTCACTGTTTGGGAATTTTCTTGCCATTCAACCCCAAAGACTCAAAGAGGGAGTGTTGTGACTACTTCTGCCATGTCAGACTTCAGTCCTTCACTCCACTAGAAACCCATTCCTGTATCTATCTATCTGCCTGTCATTCACGTCTCTGTGGAGATGAAGAGAAGGATAGTTTGAGGGCTTGTGCGAGGGAAGGACAGAAAGAATAAAAGTGGCAGACAAACACTGACGAGGCAGAGGACAAAATGTTGAGAGGGGCAGAAGAGGCAGAGAAAGCGATGGACAAAGAAACTGAAACAAGGTGAGCCGAGTTACAGACCAGACTATCATTTAATTTACTTCCATTTTGAGGGCTATTTGATAGAGGCTGCTGGAGTCTCCATGATAGCAAAATTCCAGCTCTCTCTGTCTTGCCTGCAGCGTCGATTTGAGTACGTCCCATGAGTGCTTTAAAGATTCACTGCTGTAAATTCTTCATATCCCGTCTTTGAAGTAAGAAAGAGAAGAGAGAGATAATGCTAGACATCTTTGTGGCTATCTCTCTTTCTTACTCTTAATTTTTTTTTTCAGTGTGTGATGTTCATCATAGTCGAGGAGATGGCCATATAAGACAGGGTTTTTGAACATTGCAACATTTTTCCCATCACTGGTATTGGGGAGGGTATCAGTGCACCTCCATATGTCCTCTCTCTTTTTTTATTTTTAGTTTTAGTTTTTAATTTTATTTTTATTTTTTTCTGTCTCTATCTCATCTACCCTTTCTTAACTTTCTCTCAGCTCTAACTCTGTGTTCTTTGCCTCTGGCTGTGTGTTACCTCAGTTGACTGACACCTCTTCTAGAGGGCCTCCAGACAGTAATAGTGTGAAGTGTCCAGAGTGTTGCCTTAGTGTTCTGTTTTGTATGTGAGAATGGTTGGAGGCACAGTCTAAGTGTATGTGTGTGTGTGTGTGTGTGTGTGTGTGTGTGTGTGTGTGTGTGTGTGTGTGTGTGTGTGTGTGTGTGTGTGTGTGTGTGTGTGTGTGTGTGTGTGTGTGTGTGTGTGTGTGTGTGTGTGTGGTGTGTGCACGATGCGAAGGTTTCTAAAGGGGCTACTGGAACAGATTGTTCTGTGTTGCCCTTGGCTTTTCCTGTTCTGATATAGCTAAGCTGTGTTCTGTCTGCAAGGTGCAATGCTCTTACACCATGCAAAGCAGTTTTGTCGCTCTATATTATCCACAAGAAAACAGGAGCATATAGGCCCACGGACACACACACACATTAATATGTGAGTGAAGGCTTTCGATCTAACAAGTCAACCAGACTCGTGTCCATTGGATTTTTAACGATTAGTTAATTGCCAATGAGATCACAGCCCTATTAGGGCCAGTGACTCTAAATCAATGCTATTGATTAGTTGGGACTATATTGATTATTAAATGGATGCTGCTAAGGCACAGCTACATCACTATAATTATTTGGTCACGGCCCTTTACAGGGCTGTAAGTGCCACCATTTTGGTTGCAAATGTGACCAAAATGGAAATTTAATTAAATTTGGGTTGCCTACCTACAAATGATAATGTTGATATCATTTTTTGAGCAAGTTATTTGGAGTAAATATGGCAACCCTACTTTGACTTTCTTTACCTCAAAGCTGTTTTTGTTTTAACGTGGCTAAACTCAGACCTCCACTCTGAAGCATTCTCTCACAAGACAGATTTCTACAAGCTCTGCTATCCAGATAGTTGATAACTGTTTCTTTTCCAGGCTGCTGCTGTTTTAAAGGCAGTCTTTATTTTTTAATATGGGTAAGAATCTCAACTGATCTCCACACTTGGTTTCACTTGGCATTAGTGCTGTTCCACAAGGCAAAGGGAAGGAGCTTAGCTCATGTTGTATCTCATCCACTCTGTCTCCAATGAGCAGCCCCCCTGCAGACAGGGCCTTCTCAATCTGACAGGGCCTCCTGTTGTGAGAACCAAAGTGAAACGTACGACTCCAGACTGCTTGAGTGTATTTCTAACAATGTGTGCTGGACAGCAACTTGACACTTCTGAACTGTCATATGAAATTGCAATCAAGACTAAAAGACTTGACATTCTGATATTCTGAACTCTCTAATCTAGTTTGATGCAACCAGTCAGCTTTCTATCTGTAACAGATTAGCTGAGATGTTAAGTTTGAAAGAGAGGATTAATGTCATTTGGTTATTTTATGTATTCTGTTATGTTTATTTTATGTTTCTTTTTTCTGTACCTGGATATCCTCAATATTAAATTGTCCTGATTTTTCAAAGAAATTCTGCTCTTTAAGTTAACTTTTTTTCCTAAGGTTTTCAGGCTAAAAACACCAGTACTGCTATGTAAAAAAAGCTCATTTTGATATTTGTTGTTCACAAGAATTAGGACCTCAGCTTCCTGGGCTTTCATTGCCGTTAATGCCTTGTGGTCAGTCCCACTGTGCAAAGTGTCCCCAGTCTCTCATAAATGGAAGTGATGTGCCTTTCAGACACTTTACACTGTGGGAAGAAAACCTGGAGACTGCCATCGTCTTGTACTTGAATCACTTGTCAAGGGAGTAGTAGAGCTGAAGATTGATCTGTTGAGCACTAATCTACACCATTTACTGGGCGAATATTACATTACAAATCCCCATCTGCATCAAACAGAGCCTCTGATGGAAATTAATTTTGAAACTATATGAAACCAAATCTACCACAGAGACGGGCAGCATTATTCTAACTACATTTTACCTCATTTTCACCGGCAAATCTACGGTGTCTTTTGAAAAAGCTGCACTGAAAATCAGCACATGGCTCAGTGACTCCCAATGTTCCTTCACAGAGCTCTTCAGATGGCATCTCTACATATTCGTGGAAAATTGCTGTTCCCATTGCTGTTCGCTGTCTCCAGAAATACCCGAGCAGCGCAGAGAACATATGCAATGCTTCCAGTCAAGAGGAGACCAGGGATGAATGTGTGCCTGTGGAATTAGTGCAAGAAAAAGGGAAAAGAGGAGGGAATATTGGAAATGGAGGGCTGGGAGGAAGCAGGGGAGGCTGGATGGATGGATGTAGAGAGGTAGGGGGGGATAAGAAGCATGTGTTTTGGAAAAGGGTGAGAAGGTGCTGTGTGGAAAGATAACAACTGGTTTATTTCACAGCTGGGGAGTGGCAGGAGACAGAGAGAGACTGCAGAAACAGAAAGAAGTGAGGCAGAGGGAGAGATATAGGCCTCTATATGTTCTGTTCCTTAAGGGGATAAAATACCTAACATGCTTACAGGACTTACAAACAGACCCACTCTGTAAAGGTGTGTGTGCATGCACACACACCTTTACAGAGGTGTACATGTACAGCTTTGTGCCTGTTATTGATTTCTGCCATGATTGTGTGTGAGAGGGTACAGCTGAAATGAATGTGTGGGTGGGTGGGTGTGCATGGGTTAGTGGGTGGGTATCTGCATCCACGTGCCACATTCCTGTGCATGTGCATGACTGTATGTGTGAGTGTTTTCCTGTGTGTATATATATATAACAGAGCCCATTTAAGTGGAAGGCAATCAATGCAACATAAGCTTGAGCTATCAGTGGAAAAAATAACAGGGAAAAATGTAGGGTGGAAAAACAGGAGGGAGAAAAGACCCCTCCATTGATCAATTGAAGGCTTGGGTATTGGATGCCGAGGTTATGGAATGAGAGTCTGTTTTCTCAAAGAACAGCTGAGTTTTCGTACTCTGCACTCTCAGTAGCATGTGACGCCTCTTATTTTATAAAACCTTTGCAAAAGCATTCACAGCATGGTGAACATGTGATATTTTCCTTGGCTGATTGACAGATTGAGAGGAGAGAGAAGACTGAGTTACCTGTCTGATGCATAATAGTCTAAGAAGTTCCAGGGTAAGGACATTCTGAGAGAATTCAGCCAGGACTGAACTGACTCTTTTCAAACCTTCTTTTTACTTATACTCTACACTTTTTATGCTGTCTTTATTCTCAGATACTGGCATATTAATGCAAAGTTGTTTTTCTTGGAATCCTGGCCGTGACACCAGGTGTGATGGAAAAGATCAAGCTTCTGGTCAACTGACAGGGTGAAGGAGATCTCAGGAGACTGTGATGTCTTTTGCAAAGGATGTTTATTGATGCACAGCCGAGGAGACGAGAGTATGAGCGCCACACTGTGTAGTACCACACCACTTCTGAGGGTTGCTCCCTGGCATGCCTTATTTAAAAGGAGAATCTGTACCTAAGTATGCTAGAGGTCAAGAGCTCTGTGTTTGTGAAAGGCGCCAATCTGCCTGGCCCTGGCTCCCTTTGTCCGGCGTGCCCCAGACTTATAGCCTTGGAGCATGGAGACAGTATGTCTTATCAGTGCAGTTCAAAAAGGCCTAAATGTGACCTGCAGCTAGAGAGGAAATTCCTTCACAGACATCTATGTTCTTGCACTGGGAAAAAAAAAAAAAAGTTTCTTCAATAACACTTGTGTGCTGATGTCACCATACCACAGTTTTGGTTGTTGGTAGCAAGACCAATGAAAATCCATGAATCTCAAAACCTGATCTGATTCCACAGCAATGAAAGAGTATCCATTTCCACACACTCTTTATTTAAAAACACTGTATAAACATTAGCAAGTAAACAGAAACATCATGTGTTTCAAGTATGCATTACACTGAGTTGCATGTACAGCACTGGCCTGTCGCCTTCACATAGAAAACAAAACAGCCGGTGAAAACCTTATTTCCGATTAGAGCAACTGCGTGAAACAGCAAGCTGTGACAATAAATACAGAGGTATGATTATGTGCTCTCATTTTGATTTAGAGTCCTGTAAGCATGACTGTAAATTTAAGTGTTCCGGTATCCAGTATACAGGCTAAGGCTACATTACCATAAGAACACTGAGCTGCAGAACTGAGCTGTCAAGTTATACTTGTGCGACCATCTTTTAACTGTTCAGTTGCAGGACAGAAAACCTGCTTTTGTGGGACAATGCCAGACTAATAAGGTGGGCCTATTATTAGGCAATGCAAATACAGACAGTGTGCCTACTTGCAGTGCTGCTGGATATGAACCTGCGGCTCTAAATTGTTGGTAGCCTACATTGTTGGTACAGTGTTTATCTTGATGTCTAAATGACACCAAGTAAGATAAAGCCAATAAATTGAATGCATAAATAATACATAATACAACAGACTAATTGGCCTTAGTGATCAGGACAGGCTACTTTTTAACATTGCTTTTTAAAATTTTTTGTATTGACTTATGTCCTTGTGCCATCCCTTGCACACAAGTTCGTTTTAAATACATATGCATTTGCCAGGTGTAAAGTGTGTGTGTGTGTGTGTGTGTGTGTGTGTGTGTCTCTCTCTCTGTCTGTCTGTCTGTCTGTGTGTGTACGTCTGTGTCTGTGTGTCTGTGTGTGTGTGTGCATGCATGCGTGGTGCAGAGGATGTTCTCGTCTTGACTGATGGATGCTTGTGGCAAGAGGGGGACTTGGCATGCATGTCCACTCACTGCCTAATAGCTTATTGAACGGTGGGAGCTAGCAAGGATTAGAAACCGCCAAGTTAATGTGAAGCACAGCTTGAGTGTGTGTGTGTGTATGTGTAACATACACAGGGCCTCATAAATCTGCAAGACATATTGGCCTAAAACATGTCACTCATCAATAGGGATTTATTAAAAAAGAGGAGAGAGGGGCTGAGAGAGCAAAAGGAGAAATAAAACAGAAAAGGGTTGGAGAGAAATCTCTTCTTGACTGACTCAAAGCCTATATTCACCTGGCTAAAAATACACATCCATTTTCTGTAGTTTGTTTGTTTTTTTTTTTTTCTAAGAAGTCTATGCTCCTGGCTTCCTCCTCTCAGAAACCTTTTACCTGTTCTCCTCATATTGTGTTCTGTGCTGCTGACAGAGTCAGCATCGAGGGATGTCAGTCAACTGGAACGACAAACTGCCTCGTAGTTGCCATGTGCATTGATAATTGATACAATGATAGCCAATTTATTTGCCAAATGGCATGGTGTCACTATTCATTTTCGATTTTTTTGTGTCACTTGGCAATATCAAATACAGCAGATAAATCTTCAATACATTTTTAAATCTAACTCCCTCTGTAAATGAATAGTAAGCCCAGCCAATGGACTGAAATAGCCTAGCCAAATCAAATTTTGGCAGTACATCATTTTTCTTCCGCTCTAAAATGGACAGACAAGGATATAAAGTTCTCACTTAATTGATCTCAGTGGAAGAGGAGACAAAAGGAGCAAGCAGATGGACATATGTGTATGTGTCCATTCATTTTGCTAGATATAATAGTTATAATAGTTATAATATCCAGTTTGTCCTCACCTCCACAGTGGAAGGCAAAAGTTTAATGTATGCTGCCAAGATTAGTGCCAGCAGCAATTCTCCCATTAACGGCAGCCCATGCGTGATAGGGTATCAGCGTCTTCTGGTACAACTTATTCTGTGGTTAGCACTTCCTGTAAATAGTTCTGCATAAGACTTTCAGAGCTTCATAACTTTTTATATATATATATATATATATATATATATATATATATGCATCACTTTAAACACATTGCTTCCGTTTGTGTGTTACATTCTTGTGGTATCATGCTATTCACTGATTGGTTGATTGACTGGTCAAATGGTTGATGGATTTGTTGATTGATTGACTGAGATGTTGACTGACTGATTGTTCTTTGCCCTCCAGGAGGAGCCGTTTGTGATGGTATCAGAGAACGTTCTAGGAAAACCAAAAAAGTACCAGGGATTTTCCATTGACGTGCTGGATGCTCTGTCCAACTACCTGGGGTTCAAGTATGAGATCTACGTCGCTCCAGACCACAAATATGGCAGCTTGCAGGCCGATGGACAGTGGAACGGACTCATGGGAGAATTAGTGTTTAAGGTGAGGAGAAAACAGCGTACATATATGCACATGCACAACCCTGCATGCACATGATCACCACAAATACAGTGGTTCAAATCCTGATGATTGGAACAACCTCATGGCTTGGTTTAGTGAGACAGAAAACCGACATACTGATGCTATCCAACAAAAATGTTGCATCCCCATATTATCATAATAATATGTATCCCAATAACTAAGAAAATCAGTATTTCTTCTTGCCTGACAACTATACATTTTTCTGTTTGTAGAACTTAAAACCCATGGGTGCATGTAAATACTCAAATGACGTTAAATCATGAAAATCACCAACCAAAATTGGTGATACCTGGTTTTCACTGGACAGCGATAGTAACACCATTACACACGACGTGCACATAGAGGAGAAGCACACTAGCTCCCTTGTGTTGCGTCCGTACACAATCCCATCATGATGCTGGCACTAGAAATCAAGCCACTCTAAATGCTAATGTTTGAATTCGCCAACCAGGAAGCTGAGTTTAACTTACTTTTTGAAAAGCGAACATACGCTCACTAACCACAGCAGCATGTGGCCTGAAATGAACTTGTGGGGTTTTGACCCTGAAGGCGAGGCGATACAACATGTCGGCAAAAGCAGCTGCTGTCTGTTAATTAGACTTGACTCAAGTAGCTTTCAAGTAGTATTGGGTGGCAAACCACTGGTAAACACCTCAATAGCCTTAGCGGAAAGTTGAAATGACTTCTCTCAAACACATGTGAAGCTGGAAATCTAGATTTCACAGTGAAAGACAGGGAGAGTCATGGCAGAGAGAAACGAGACAGGGTAAAGGAGAAAGAGAAGTAGAAAAATGGCAACGTTTTATTCTGTCAGGGGTTAACACTGTTTTCAGGCTGATTTTGCATGACCCCTTGCTGCTTTTTTTTCCATTTCAAAAAGCTTTAGACAGTTTACAGAGGAGATGAGGAGACTGTTTTCACCAATATAGCCACAGGCATAGAGTAATGAATATGTTTGTCATTAAAATCCATCTGTTCATTCTGGACTGATTATGTTCCCTCTAGTACTAATCCCTCAAGCCAGCCTCTCTCTTCCACAATCTTCCGATGCTGCAGACGAGAGAATCTCTTCTGCAGTTTGTTAAAATCTGAGCAGGAGACAAAACCAGAAGCTGTCACAACACAGTGTTCATGAAAATGTTTCCCCTTGACAATATTAAAGATCAAATCCGGATGAAATTGCAACTCTAGCTGTGCATTTATTAGCAGCACCCGAAACAGTGATGAAGCCAATGAAACTACATTGTGCATATAAATATATAAATGGAAAGGCAAAAGTATTTGAAAATTGCAGGAGCCAGAAGTGTGTCTTGAGAGGCTACTCTGATATCTCAACAATTTGTAGAGGAATGATGAGTCAGATTGGTGTATAGTAAGAAAAAGAAAAAAGGCAATACACAAACAAACACCCATGTTGCCTGTCCTTTCTATGCTTTGGCTTCATCCTCTGTGTTGGGGGGGGGGGGGGGGGGGGGGGGGATCAAAAATACTCCATGGTAGGCAATTTACAAACATTAGCTGCCCTTCACTTGTCTATGCAGCCCACTCTGCCAAAAAATATTCTCATTGTTGGAGTTGTTTGGAATAATTAAGTGTCAGCATGAGGGAAGACAAAACATCTGACATCCCAAAACCAGGCAGCCAAATCAAGTCAGAACTTACTCAAGACTAATGTGTGCAGCAAAATCAAATGTCCCTTGTGAGGAAACTGCAGCGTAAGTTACTGTCACTTTGAGACACCCACCATTCACCAAACTTTCATTAACCATAGAATGAAAAACGACAATGGGGGAACTGGATTCTCATTAACTGCAACTCAACTGTCTTCATACTTTTCCATATGGAACAAACTCAAGCTGCTCTGTAATTACCATTTCCTACTGTGTGTGTGTGTGTGTGTGTGTGCGCATGTGTGTATGTGTGTGCATGCACCCTTTGATGTCCTCCTGGAGTAGGTCCAAGCTGCTAAATTTTTTTGTTCATTCTCCAAAGGTCAAGGATGTTATTTATTATCAGTAGAGTTTTAGCTGTAGTCTCTCATGCATTCTTTTCATTATTTTCTTGTGACTGTGTATAAGGTTTGAATATGGTTTCCTTCCCTTGACCTTGTGTGTGTGTGTGTGTGTGTGTGAGAAAGAGAGAGAGAGAGAGAGTGCGCGTGTGTGTGTATATGCATTTGCACATGCATTTCAATTACACGCACAGAGACCAATGCCAGAGCGATCAAAAACAATGGAGAAATGCTTTGAACACATGCATATTCATGTGTATGCAGAAGAGTGTGGAGGCAAATAAATCGCTGACACAAATGAAGTAATTTTGTTTCCCCACCAATTAAAAACAATGGTAATCACTCTACCAATCCAGCGACATATTTATTAATCAGTTTGGTCTCCGCTAGTTTCCATGTTGACTGACCACTATAACAAGCATGACCGTTATTATCTCCACTCACACATACAGACATGCAGCACAGCAATTATTCTGTCGTCTCGACCGACATTCTTTTTTTTTTTCCTAATATCCCTCTTATTCTTCCTCCTATGCAGTCTAAGATACAAATTTTGCACATTTAAGCACTTTGTTTTCCTTACTTGACTGTGAAATTAGTAGATTTTTGCCTATAGTGGATAAAATTTTGTGTGCTTCAGCCTGTTTTCGGTATATGTTCTCTCTGACACACAAGCACACGTTTCAAAGAGAGAGAGAGAGACAGAGAGAGAGAGAGAGAGAGAGAGAGAGAGAGAGAGAGAGAGAGAAAGAGGAAGAGAAAGAAAGAGAGAGACACAGAGAGAGAAAGAGAGATACACAGTACTGTACAACATCTTAAATCCTTGTTATGGTACAAGCAGATGTCTACAGCTGCTAGCCAAGCATCGGGGACTGCAAATGTTTTAATTAGCCATTATTGTTTCTGCAAGTAAGCTAAGCTCAGCCTGTTTTTCCTGGCGCACACACATATACACTCACTGACAGCTTTTTTCGGGTTAAACTCTTCGTACATGAATAATTAAAAGCACTTATTTGTCATCCCTTAAAACTCCAAAATTCTGTAGTAATTAGAAAGCCACAAAATGATTGTTGAAGCTTATCAACACTAAGGCACAGAGCAGACACAGCCACACACAGGTGTACTCATATTCATATGTTAACTCACACAAAATGTTGTACTTTGAGGAGACACAGGCATGAGAGCTCTGGTGGGATTTGACAGTGCGATGGTTTGCACACACACGGTGGTTCCAAAGGCCTGACTTAAATACTCGCCTGTGTCTGGGCTCAAAAGTCATAATTTTCTCACTGTGCCCTCATTTACACCTCCCCTCCAGCGAGCCGATGTGGGCCTTTCTGCCTTGACCATCACGCCTGAGCGGGAGAGCGCCGTGGACTTCACCACACGCTACATGGATTATTCTGTGGGCGTCCTGCTGCGCAAGGCTGAGCGCACCGTGGACATGTTCGCCTGCCTCGCGCCCTTCGACCTGTCGCTGTGGGCGTGCATCGCGGGCACGGTGCTTCTGGTTGGCATCTTGGTGTACCTGCTCAACTGGCTCAACCCACCCCGGCTGCCCATGGGCTCTGTGTCTTCAACAACGCTGTACAATTCCATGTGGTTCGTGTATGGCTCTTTCGTACAGCAAGGTAAGCGCTACCATTTCTACACCAATTTTTTTAATGTCATTATTATTGTTTTTCTTAACCTATAGGACTATCCATTGCTCAGAAAAAAAAAAAAAGTATGTATCAGCCCTGTAGGCATATTTCACAATCCTCCAGCCCGACTGAAACATGACACTTAATCCGCTCTCGCAATCTCTCATTACAACACTAAGGGCAATGGTGGGAGTCTCATCCGGAAGATGGTGATTTATTACATTACAGGTCAAATTTACAGTGAGGTTGGCTTGCCTTCCTAAAATATAGAGCATGTTTGTATTATCACACCTACATGGGTGGCATTAGAGGGTGACCCGTTTATACTTGCAGGGTTTTGACTGAAATTATGAGTTAGCCCATTTATACTGAGCACAAATCTTGTAGCGTTTTTCCACTATAGTGCCGTGCTGCGCCGTGCCGTGAAATTCACGGTTCCGCATTCATTCCCACTACACCAGCCCGCTTGGTTCCGGGAACCAACCGTGAAAGATTTCAGCCTGGTTTGACATCTGGTGCTGGCCGATTAGAACGGGGCCCGGAGGTGGGCCTAAATATGATCTCCTTTGTGATTGGTCCATTAGAATGTCAGTTATCCAGGCTGCTACAAACTGACAAGTGACAAGTGTCAACCATTAAACCGTCAGCCAGTAGGCTATTATTTACAAAGTTTCTGGAGAGATTATGGAAGAAATTGATTTGCTTGCTGAGTTTTTTGTTGGGTTTTGCTGTTGTGTAGCCTAGTTTACATTTTTCTTATAAATGGAAATGGAAATGTGACCACTAAGCGCAGATGGCAGAGCATCTGTGAAGATGATGATGATGGCATCAGGCGGGACGGCCGCGGCACCGGTCGGCGTCAAGCGGGCCGGCCGCGGCACCAGTCGGCGTCAAGCGGGCCGGCCGCGGCACCAGTCGGCGTCAAGCGGGCCGGCCGCGACACCGGTCGGCGTCAAGCGGGCCGGCCGCGACACCGGTCGGCGTCAAGCGGGTCGTCCGCAGCAACAGTCAGTCAGGCGGGCCGGCTGCGACACCAGTCGGCCGGCCGACCGCGGCACCGGTCGGCGGGCTGGCCGCGGCATCGATCGGCGGGCTGGCCGCGGCATCGATCGGCATCAAGCGGGCCGGCCATGGCACCGGTCGGTCAGGCGGGTCGGCCGCGGCACCGGTCGGCCAGTGTCGCGGCTGGCCCGCTTGACGCCGACTGGTGTCGCAGCCAGCCCACCTGACCGACTGTTTTTTATTCAAACAAGATTTTGTCCATTTAAAAAAAGTAGCAAAAAGCTAATGTAGGCTCACAACTGACAGCTCCTCTTGTTACTATAACAACTCCATGGCAACGAGCGTGCCCCTCTAATTCTATGACGCCGACCCGCTGGTACCATAAGCAATGGAAACGGCACGGCTCTTTATAGTGGAAATGAGCTATTGGATGCTCGTGCAGTTTTAGGTCAATGTAAAAGGGATATACGGAAAAGGAAACAGTAATAGAGGAAGGGGTAAAGTATGGGAGGCATGGGCAGTGGATTGATGGGGTGGATGGATGGCAGGATGACTGGATGATGCATGGATAGATAATAATCAACAGATAGATGGATTGATGGATGGATCTGTGGATTTGTGCCATGGGCCCTTTCAGCAAGGTAAAAGATGGAGGGGCAAAAAGAAACCATAAGAAGGAAATAATGCAATTGCAAATACAACCTGAGTTTAAAAACAAAACAAAACCAAAAAAAAAAGAAAAAAAATCAATGGCAGTTGTCTTATGGGTCCCATATTCACGAGAGTGAATTGAGCATTGAAGTCTGAGAATAACAGTTAAATGAGAACAAAAGAGGACAGAGAGATTTTGTATCATGTGGAGAGAGGGGGAAGATAATGACCTCATCCTGGCCATCTACCCCAGATTTTTCGGAAGCCATTTGGCTGTGCTCAGGTGTGCAGATCCGACAAATGACACTTTGGGATGGATTAAAGTTTAATCAGTACAGGAATAGAGCCATGACAGGGACAGGAAAGGGCAACAGGGAAAAAAAAGGTACAGAACAGAATCATGACAACATGTAGGAAAATGTGTGTGGGTATATGCATATGTATGGATTTGCAGGAAGGTGTGTTTGTTTGAAAATGTGTGTGATGTATGTGTTTGCGTATGAAAGAATGAGTTTGTTTGAATGCGTTCTCACACAACTGGGTTCATTCTTGCTCATGCTTGTGTGATTTGAGGCAAAATAAATGAGCAACCATAACTGCTATTTTCTCGTGAGCACAGGTTTGACTTGCTGTCGTGCTCTGAGACCCGCAATAGTTAATTTTTTAAGCTACATTAATTATGCAAATTCTGGGAGGAATGATTTTTTAAAGTTGCCTGTGAAACATTTCAGGCCTTGAATAAGCAACTGATGAGCATTCCAGCGTTTGGCAAATAATCCTCCATCTTGTGCTGCAGCTAATGGTGGTAATGATGATGATGATACATGCTAATTGCTGTTTGATATTCGCAATCGTTTCTCTTTTTAGCTGTAATTAACATTTTAGTCATGGCATCATTAGAGTGAGAGAGAGAGGGAGAAAAGAAATCTAATACTTAAAGACTGGGTTGCGTTTTGAGTGTGCGTTTGTATGTGTGTGTGTGTGTGTGTGTGTTTACAGTATGTATGTACATGTATGCTTCTGTGCTGTGAGAGAATTTGCAAGTGTGTGTGTGTGTGTGTGTGTGTGTGTGTGTGTGCACATGCACGTGTGTGTGTGTGGTTTCAGGAGCTTTGTGTGTATGTGAAAAGAGCAGTGCTTCGACCACAGATAATTTGTTTCTGATGTCATTGGTCGGAAACATTTCTCACATAATTAACTGAGCATGAGTACGGACTGCGACCGCAAGGCAAAAGTGGGGATGACCTTTTCTAGTTTTAATAGTCATCTGCAGTGCACTTTAATATTACTGTGAGCAGTGATTTTGGAGTAAGAGTAAGAATCACCTTTTTCAAATTGTGGAATTAAACTCGACTGACAAATCATGTTATTCCAAAAAAAGAAAGGATCAAAAGGATCAAAAAAAGATCAAATAAAGGCTGAGGAAGTCAGAGGTATGAATGCAAACACACACACACACACACACACACACACACACACACACACACACTCACACACACACACACACACACACACACACACACACAGAGAGAGAGAGAGAGAGCTCTTAAATTCATAGTATCTTCTACCACTCTTGCAGCCCCTCTAGAGGTATAATGCCCACACACACACACACACACACACACACACACACACAGCAGGAGGAAGCTGGAGATGAATGATAGCGGTGAATAGTCAAACATGACCTCAGAATTGCGCTTTTTGTGTTGCCACTTGAGCTGCTACAGAGAGAGAGAGACAGAGAGAGAGAGCAATTGGAGGATAGAAATGCAGAGAAGGAAACCCCCCCACCCCATACCCCCAACACACATACACACACTATCCTCCATCCTGCCTTCCCCTGCCTTCCTTTTTCCTTCTCTCATTCTTTATCTTATTCCTCTGTCCATATTTTGCCATCAACTTCCATTTCTGTCCCTTTCCTCTCCTTTATCTCCTCCATGTCCCGTATTTTCTTCCTTCTTCATCCTTTTCTTACTCTTTCCTTTTCACTCCCCACATGTCCTTATTCACTTACTCTCTTCCTCTTCCTCCCTTCTTCCTCCTCTCTCCTTCATTCCCTCCCTCCCTCCTGTCCATCAGGGCCACCAGGACACCAACATCAGTTTACAACCTAACCTTCACCATAACTCTCTCACTCTGGCTTCTGTGTGTGTGTGTGTGTGTGTGCGCGCGCGCGTATGTGTGTGTGCGTGTGTGTGCGTGTGTGTCTGTGTGTGTGTCTGTGTTTGTGTGTGTTGTGCTGAGACCAACTGGAGGCTGGAATGTGAAAAAAGAATGTCTGTACTCCATAAACTCTGTCTAATTGGTCTCAAGGAGAGAGAGAGAGAGAGAGAGAGAGGAACAGACATCGGGAGAGGGACTCTGCATCTGCAGTGCCAAAATCTACTGGTTTGTTCTTTACTTTCCTAACACATCAAAGACCCAGTAGAAATATTGGGATTTTATGCTTTCATTCTTTTTGTAAAGAACAGATCAACTGCAATAGAGCATGCTTTGAAAAAAGAAAAAAAGAAAAGAAATAACACTTCAGGTGGGAGCACGATTGACATAAAAAGAAAACTATTGGGTTAAATTGTAGATGTGCAAAAGATGCAGAAGATGTGCAAAACAAACACAGAAGAAAAGAAATAAAAAGACAGTACTCCCACCTGCCTATTCCTAATCTGCCAGTAATTGTGACTAACCGTCAATGATGGAAAAAACTGTGATTGTTTACATCCAGACACTGAACAGACAGACAATTAACAACAGACAATGAATGCAGAAGAATAATCATACATTAAGTTTCTGCAACATCAGCATTACAAACAGCCATCAGTAAACGGTGCAAGAGTCATAGCCTTAGTACCCCGGCAACAGAGTTAACAAAATATTCCAGTGATTTTAGGAAGATCATGCAGGCTGGAGCAGCATTGGGAAAGGAAATAAGAGCTGGAGAGAGAAATATGTCTCAGGGCGGACAAGAGGACATGAACTATTTCTTGAAGAGAATATTTTTCAACTTCAAATGATACTCTTCTGCCCTGGCTGAGGTGGGAAGGTCACTCCAGTATTTTTGCAGGTAGGAAGGAGAAGAGCCATAGGCTGAAAGGAGTGATTACCAGGTCACAATATCAGGAGAGCTTTAGCAGTCAGTGGTGACAGAGTACAGGGCATGTTGGCCTGGATGGATCATGGCCAGGAGGTCTGGAGGGTGGACCCCTTTGTAGTCTTCTACACCGGCATCGGGGGTTTGGGTTCGATAAGAGCAGGCACAGGCTGTCAGTGGAGGGAAAGCAGGAGGGAGGCAACATGGGAGAATTTGGGAAAGTTGAAAACAAGGAAGCCTGCAGCATTTTGGATGAGCTGGAGTGAGCCTGGTCAGGAGGGAGCTGCAGAATCCCAGGCAGAAGATGACAAAGGTTTTAACCAGGAGCCAGGCACAAGCCATGGTTAGGGACTTGCTGTTTCATTCAGGCTTGTGGAGACTTGTGAACCTGCAGGATCAGAGGCATGCTTGAATGGAAAAGGCTTATGTGAGTGGGGTAAACAAATCTGTATGGTTGTAAGTAATAGCATTATACATTGTTGACAATGGAAACAGATTCAAATTACAGTCTGTAAACTGTGCTATCATGTTCTGTGGATGTTGGAGGCAGTCTAATCCAAAAGTAAATTATGTTATCGGGAGTCATCTTGTGAATTTTAATAAAAATCCCAGGTTAATGTCACAGTTTTTAATGATGATAGTCATACATAATGTGTTTCATTAAAAGCAAATCTCAAAGCGCTACAAGAAAAAAGACTATTATATTTAAAAGGTTATTATAAAAGAAAAAAAAAAACATCACAAAGAAAAAAGGGAAAAAATAGCAGTGAAAGCAGTAGAAAGGTAATTTTGCAGTTCGAAAAAAAAAAAAAAAACGGAGCTTTAGGGAGCGGTTTGTTGGCCAATTTTAACAAAAAGCCCAGGGTCTGAGGTGCCCTCAGGTGCTGGTTGGGCACTATGTTCAACAAGCAGGGAGCATCTGCAACAGATTACATTTTCAAACTAACTGTGCAAAACTACAATACTCTTCTCAGTGTCTTTTTTTTTTTTTTTTTTTTTTTCTTTTTGGTTTGTTTTTGTGGTGCAAAGCGACTCTTTTTCAGCGGGAGGAAAGCTGAAGCTGCCACCACTATCAAATGGACTGTGAATCCTGTTGTAACTGAATTGTGCAAACATGCAAAGAGAGCTGGCAGTCAAAAGGAAATGTCTCTGCTGAAAAATTACCTGTGTGGGAGGGAGAAAGGCTCCCTTATGCGAGGCAGAGTAGCTGAAGAGAGATAGAACTGAAATGAATGAGACAGCAGGCACCTGGTGCCTGATCTCCATCCACTTCTCTCCTCTGGGACATTGACGTGGAGGAGTTTGGCTTTGCCATACAGTACCGTCCTGTCTCCATTTGCACCTCATCTCCGTCCTGTCCCGTCCTGTCCGGTCCTGACTTGAGTCTTTAGCCTGCAGGGGAGTAGAACAGTCAAAGGCAAAACTGTAGTGCCATGTTTGATATTTGTCTTCCCCAACTCCCTTCTTTTCTAGCTTCCTCCCATTCCCTCCTAATTAATGTCTTAGCCAGTGGGGGAGGGAACTGACTTGTGGAGAAAGTGTGCGCCTGCGTGTGTGTGTGTGTGTGCGCCTGCGTGTGTGTGTGTGTGTGTGTGTGTGTGTGTGTGTGTGTGTGCGCATCTACCTCCCACAAAGTTAGCTCAGATTGAGAGACAGCACTCACTCATGCTGATAACACTACTACATGCTGAAGAAACACACACACACACACACACACACACACCCACACTCAGAGAGTTACGGCCATGGGCCACCATCAACACTTTCATCTTTCGTTCTGCTTCTCCAAACATCTCTCTATCTCTCTCTTTCTCTTTGTCTCTCTCTCTTTCATCGCTCTCACACAGCCTGCACCGTTTTCACTCTCCCCTGCTGTGCATCTATCTGTCTGGATCAGTGTGTGGCCGTGTGTTTTTCACTGTCTGTGTGTCTCTGTGTGTGTGTCCATACTTTTCACAGCCATGTGGGGGGTTGAGAACCATATAGAAAGCCCTCGGTGTTTCTCTGTGTCCCCCCTCCTTCCTGTATTTTATCCTCCCATTTCTCCATTCTCTCCATCACTTACTAGCTGCTTTCATCACTGTGTATTGGGTTCACATTCAGCACTCTGTCTGTCTTTCTTTCTCACCCCCTATCATTATCTCTCTTTCTGCAGTGCTTCACTGCTGGGAAGCCTGCCTTATCTCTCTATCATCATTTCCCTACTCTCTCTCTCTCTCTCTCTCTCTCTCTCTCTCTCTCTCTCCTTTCCTCCCTCCCTGCCTCTCTTTACGACTCCCTCTAATCCATTATCCCAGTGTAATGGCTCTGTTGTGCTGCTGTGAAGCAGACCCAGCTCGAGGATGCCCATCCCTCCTGACCCCCATGCCTGTATCTCTCCAGCTATCCTCTCTCTCTCCTTTCTTCCCTCTGTCCCTCTCACACCAGCCTTTCTCACTACAGAGATGTGCCACTGTGAAAAGAGACTGGCTGTCACTAGTTCAATTAAGTTCATTTCTCTCTCACCCCCTGCTCTCTGTCTCTCTCTCATAGCTATTTTCTTTCCATTTTCCGTTTCTGTCCATCTCATGGGATCTCATTCTTACTATCTCTTCATGCTTACCTCCCTCTTTTTGTTGCCCTCTGTCTCTCCATTGCTCACCTACCTTACCCAAAGAGATCTTACTCCCGCTAGTCTAACTGCATCTCTCCCTCTGTCTATACCTTATGTTTATCAGTCTATCCATCCATCTAGCCCTCTTTCCCTTACCTAGTGTTTACAGGCGAACATCCTTTCACTGAAGGCCGAACTTGGGTCTTGAACTTAGCTCCTGACCCCTTTGCCCTGGGTGGGCTTAGGCCAAACTTCTCCAGGAACTCAAGCCTGTCTACTTGGCCCTTTTAAACGCCCAGGGCCAAAGCCATTAGCCCTGGTACTTATTTTTAATCACAGTCTTTTTTTGTATTCACATAGGAGGCGTTGCTAAGTAACACCCACTGGTGGAAGCCGGTAGATTGTATTAAATTAGATTGCATTTATAAACACTAAATCCCTCTGTCTCCCTACTGTACGATTGGATACTTGCGTGATTTCTTGATGCTGGATGGCCACTAGTGAGAGTTTTTAGTCAAAATAGAGCTAATATTTATTTTTTTAAAAAATGTACGTTAAAAGAAAACCATGGGTTAACATAAGACAAGAAATAACTGAAACTTCAGACAGCTACCACAGACAGATGAATTTTGTGTTAATCTTTGTATATATGAAATACAATCATGTGCACTTTGCTCTGCTCTCTCGGCGTGCTTTCACCAAGCATGCAAATCTTCGCCCAACAAAGGCACATCATCTTTGTACATGGATGATCTTGGCCTCATCCTGCAGCCCTTGTCTACTTTTCAAAACATTTCACAGACTAGTTGAAAGCAAAGTTTACTTATAACGACAGTATTGTCTTCCTAGTTTGATAACAAGCAGCTGTGTAGCCTCTGTTGTCATGGTTTTTCAGGGATGAAGTTGTTCAGGGGAAACACTGTAACAAGTTTAGCTCCAGTGCTTCAGTTTCAGGCTACAGATACTGGCCCATCACTCATAGGCTTTAGTGGAAAGCAGGCTAATGTGTTATTAGTATCCGTCAAGGACCATAATAGAAGTGTGTTTTTAAATTAATTATATATTTTTAATTTGTTTTTCTCAGCATCAAATCAAATCAAATCAATTTGCGACAGTTGAGACAAGTTTTTCTCAGAAAGAAACAACACTAAGGATGGAGGACAGATAAAGATCCTTGAAGTTTAGTTACCAGATGAGAAAATGCCTCAAATGGTAACTGGGCTGACGAGAATAAATGTGACGCCCCAAGTTTCACTGAGAGAACAGTGCATCATGTCCAGAGAGCGTTGGAGTCTACAGCGGAGACTTCCAGAGTGGGCCTTCTCAGTGGGGCGCTAAACAGATTCAGGGTAGGCTTAGAGACTGAAAAAAGTTCATGAAGACTTTAGAACATGATTTTTCATTAACTTTTGGAGTCTGTGCTGTAGACTTGCCTCAAGATTTGTCATTTGGCTAAAAAGATAGTCTTTGGAATTGTACTGTTTTGCATACTTACCAAGAGTCAGGCACACTAACAGATGCCTTTGAAGTCAGATGTATTTGTGTGCAGTTTGAAGCAATATACAGTTGTATTGAATAGCAATGTTCGTATCTTAGCTAAACTCATGAATGTCTGCTGAATATCAAATCATGCAGCTGCATGAAACCACAGTCATACATGAATTGAGCTAAGCTAAGGAGGCAGGCCTCTTTCTAAGCTTTGTCCGAGGTGAGGCTTACAGACTCAGACTTTGAAAACTCCTTGTCTACAATAGGTAGACAGACACCATGAAGGTGGATTCTTGAGTTCTTTAGAAGTTCACTTTCTCCTAAACAACTCTGAAAGCACATTCTGCACAAGGACACATGTATCGGCTTGGGATCCTTGGATTTGACAATCACCTTTTGTCTTCCTCCCTCTTTATTTTCCATTTTGCACCCTCTCTTTCAAGCAGTTTAGACCGGTCACACTGTGATACTCTCAGTGCCGAGAGAGAGGGGCAGAGAAAGAAACAGAGGAAGAGATACTGCGCTCTGACTTATCAGTGACATGCAGATCCAAAGCCCAACACACACATAAACACATACACACAAAGCTCACATCAAGAGGTGAAATAACCTTAGCTGCTTTTTAGAAACATCTCCATCAGACTCAGAAAGAGAGGGAGACAGAGAGGAGAAGAAGGGACAGAGAGGCACATACAAAATACAAATACAGAACCTTCAAATACACATGGCACCATAATAAAATATAATTTGAGGCAGTTACAGATAATGATGTATTTACATGAATCAGAATCAAATGAAATGCACTGTTATTTTATTGTCCATTATTTCCCAGTTTTAGATACAAGCTTTTCCTTTTTAGTATGTCTTTACAGACAAAGTGTTTCATCTAGCTCAATTTGTGTTCAGTGCCTACAAATGTGATGTGTCCAAGTTATGTTTTATAGCTGAAAGGTCTAAGGAGGAGGATTATGTTCACATTTGGTTTGACATGTATGGCAGTGTATTATATTTGTTTTTTTCGCTCTCATTATGTTGTTGCTCTTGTTTGTTATGTTTTGGAGTGTCTTTTGCTCCAAGTGCGCTGGCACTTTGAAATGACACTGTGAAAAATAAATTACTTTACCTTACCCTCTAAGGAAAGAAGCTCTTGGATTGCCATGATCATCTAATCAACAAAAACTTTAGTCCTTCCAATTTAGCATGTCACAGCAATTTTTACTCAAATTTGTAGTTGTTTTGGCGAGTTTTAAAATAACTGCATTTTCTTTACATTCCTGATGGGAAAGATGTTTGAACAACTTTCTTAAAGCGTGTTTATTCATATGAATCAGACTTGCATGAATGATTGCAAACATGACATTTTTGCAGTTTCAAAACACAAACTGTTTAGCTGCCTCTAATGTTAGTCTTTGTACTAAGAGGAAGTGGAAAATGAAAATGTGTCTCCTGTCTGTGTTTTGATTACAGTCATATGGCAACAGATTTGGCCTTTAACTTTAATTACCCTGCTTCGCTCCCACTGACTGAAATGGGAGCTGCAGCCACCAGCTATATGTTCC
Organism: Myripristis murdjan; assembly: GCF_902150065.1. Taxonomy (NCBI): domain Eukaryota; kingdom Metazoa; phylum Chordata; class Actinopteri; order Holocentriformes; family Holocentridae; genus Myripristis; species Myripristis murdjan. Next base: position 21,711,059 of record NC_043988.1, read on the forward strand.
ATATTACACAGCATGCTCGCTTTATACATGTCAGGGTATAATGTATGTACTGATGCTCACATGCTGTTAAAGATCGCTCTCTCTCTCTCACTTTCTCTCTCTCTCACTCTCTCTCTCACTTTCTCTCTCTCTCTATCTCTCTCTCTCTCTCTCTCTCTCTCTCTCTCTCTCTGTTTCTCTCTCTTAAATGTTTGATCATGCTGGTTAAGTCGCATGGACATATTATCTCCTGCTGTTTGACTACAGTAAATGTCACACTCAGTTGGAGGCCAAGTAGGGGAGAGGAGAGAGAGAGGCAGATAGAGGGAACAGTTGGACAGCAACAAAAACCTTCAGTTGAATACATTACAGTGTTCATTCTCGGCTGCAGCCATTTTATGTGCTGCACATTCAGTAGGATGCATTTTGCTGCGCAGACAGTAATGATGTTGAGTGATAATTACCCCTTTACAAACTTTAACTTTACGAGTGTTGTTTCACCCACATTCACGCACCAGAGAACTAAGGAGGCTGCTGCCATGCCGGTTTAATTGTAATTAAAGCTCTTCCATTTTAGGCTTGTGTTTCTCGCTGTTGTTAAATGCCTCAGATAAACAGACTGTGTGTACTGCCGCTGAGGGAATTCAATTTCTTTTTCATGAAATAAGTCACAAAGGTCATGCTTTGTGCATACAGCAACAGGAATACACAGTAGATCTAATTGTTTCTTAATAGATGCTGCTGTGTTCACAGTAATTCTGGTTTTGATTAGGGATTCTAATAATGATTCTAATAAACATTTTGCGGCTGTCTGAATGATAAATGTACAAACTGACAAAGAAAAATAAAAGAGCATTATCCACTGGTTGATTTTCATTTTCTTATTCACCAAACGGCACAACAGGGAATGCTAAGACCCATTTACCCATCAATATTCCCTCAGTTTTACAGTGAATCTGAATAATTAAAGGGTTTTCATGGGGTGTGCTGCCTTGCCAAACTCCAAAACACCCCATCCTGAGAACAAGTTTCCATGCCCAAGGCTGGGAATTGTTGTTACTTATCATTCCTTGACAAGACAAGTTTTGTAAGCCATAGCCATTTGTGACTGAGCCAAAACAACTGCTAGTACAGTAGACCCTTGTTATTGAGGGATCAGTCCCACTGCACAGTAAGATACTGGTGGGATATGGAGAAAACACTCAGAAATACTGTGGAAAGATAAACGAGAGAGGGAGAGAGCGATGGAACAATAGCAGATAAGCCAGTCAAAAGAAATAAAGCAGTGGGGGAGCAGAGTGCTATACAACTTGTTAGATACCTTGTTAGTGTTCAGTCAGTGGTTGTTGTCCTCTGAGCGAGGAATATATCATAAAAGAGAAGGTTAGAAAGAGACGTGTCATGGCTTTATGGTCAAAACAGTATGAGAACATTTTGTAGTGTTGTAGCTTGTTATATCTGGAGTGAAATGCACCCTGGGATAGTGAGAGGACAGAGTGAGTCCGAGAGCGAGCGATATCGAGCCTCAAGTGGTCAAAATGGGGTCAGAGCCACATGATAACATGCTGCTGCAGCTTTTTATATCTGCATCAGTCATGGTGCATTCAAAGAGGGCATTAGCAGGATATGATGAGGGCTTAATGTTCTGCCTTGTTTTTATGTAACGCAATCCACAGCACACTGACCACTGTAATGGAGGAGAAGATAGTGATGATAGGGATAGATAGATAGATAGATAGATAGATAGATAGATAGATAGATAGATAGATTGATAGATAGATAGATGAAGGTACAAACAGAGCAAGAGTAAGTGAGACAGAGAGTGGAGGAAGGGGTGAAAGGAGAAGGGGGATAAGTGCATTAAGTCATTAATTCAGCCAGATGGTGGAAAAGAATGCAGTTCTAGCTAAAGATGCAGTGGCTATTTTGATCGTTTAATTCATTTAATGTTGCCAAGAACAAGAAAACATACACTGAAGTCAGGGAAACAAAAGGGGATCTCTTTTTTTTTTCTCTTTACCATGTTTTGACTTGGCTGTGAAATTGCTACACTGCTCATTTTGTTAATATTTACACTGCCCTGAATGCAATCTCTTTATAATAGAGTATAGAAAATAGTCTCTGTAGGACTATTTCTTTCTGTCCATAACAGATTTACAGCATATCTCACTGTCATTCATTCATTGATTCAATCAGTCATTCATTCAGTCAGTCAGTCAGTCAGTCAGTCAGTCAGTCAGTCAGTCAGTCAGTCAGTCAGTCAGTCAGTCAGTCATTTATTCATTCATGCATCCTGTCAGTGTGTAAACTGGTCACCACACCATCAAGAGAGACAGAGTGTGGGCATTGTTGTTTTGTCTGTGTTGTTTGCTTTTGTTAAATAGATCGGGTCTTAAACCATTTTTCCTACCTGTTGCAGTGGTGGCATGCACACACACACACACACACACCATCAATTACACTGCAGTGAAATAACTGTAGCATCAGGTCTGACATCTTATTTGTTTCGCCTCTTAGGACCATAGCCACGAGAGACAGGGTCTGTGCGTGTGTGAATGTGTGTGTGCTTGTGTGCATGCCTGTATATGTGACTAACCATGTGCAGCTGAATGCATGTGACTGTGTGTGTGTGTGTGTGTGTGTGTGTGTGTGTGTGTGTGTGTGCACTTCATCTTTTTGCTGGGACCTCAGTGGTCACTTGCCTGGAGGTATATTGTCTGTGGGGAAACATTAGTTTCATTGTAAGGGAGAAATGTGAGGCCTGATGTAGGTTCCATCCCTCTGATCGCAGGCAAGAGAGAAAGAGAGAGAGAGGGAGGGAGGCAGGAGGAGGAGAGCATGGCAAATTGCATGTTATTGGTGGTCTCTAGAGGGATGGAGAGGGCAAGAAACAGAGAGGGTGGAAAAGATCACTGAGAAGTGTACAATATGTTGAATTCAGTCCCTGAAGGGGAAAGAGAGCGCATCACAAGGAGCATTCATTAAAACTATTCCCCAAGGGCTTGCCTTGCTCTACACTTTTTCACATTTTACCTTTTTAATCTCAGGAGATGAGAGCCACTTCACTAACTAATCAAATTAGCCACAGATGCAATTATGCACTCTAACTTACCAACAACAAAAAAAAAAAATTAAAAAAGCAGGAACCGGTCTCACTTCCAGCCAGTCAGGACGAATAATTGATTTCCATTCTTTTTAAATGAGTTTTTCTTTAAATAGTCAAAGTGGTTTTGAACATTCCACTTACAGTGTAACTCATATCTGTTCTGACAAAAACAGAATTCAGTGTCATGACAGAAAAAAATAAGGGGCGGGTTGGGACGGGGGCTGAGACACAGAGATGGCAGAGAGACAAGGAACAACATGGGAACAAAAAGAAAGAGAGATGGAGAGAAACTTTATAGAGACAGAGCAGAACTTGTGTGGATGAGGTGTCAAGAAACAGGGCGAGGGAGAGAGACAGAGAGCTGCTGTCATCCGTCGCCTCTGTCCTCTGAGTGTTGTTTTTAAGATGGGGGCGGAGAAGTGAGGCTGTTTTCTAGAGACACAAAAGACAAGGATGACTGACAACGCTGCGCTGATGTGTGCCTGTGTGTGTGTGTGTGTGTGTGTGTGTGAGAGAAGACAGATTTTTGTGTGTGTTCCCTGGCATGTGAGTAAGTGTGTGACTGCACATTTTACATTTCTTACAATTTCTGTTTCATCATGCAGAAATATGCCCATGGTGGCTGAGGGCAACAGCAGTTTAACAGTTTGTCTTTTTCTCTCCACACACACATGCAAACATACACACAGTTGTATTACTATACTTTTCAGTACCCTCACTTACTACATACATTACTTTACCTTTTTTTTTTTTTTTACCATTTCTTTACCCTTTGTCTTAACCTTAACCCTGTTCACTACATGCATAATCATATTCCTTACCCTAACCTAGCCTAATACTCATTCTTTTTTCTTCCAAATATTTTTAATGACAGGACAAACTGCTAAAATAAAGACAAGGTAGACAACAACTGCAGGATAAAGTGAAAAATACAATAATATATGTGATAGAGAGGAAACGTGTCTATGTGATTAAAAACTAGATACTATTGTTAAGACTGAATTGTATAAAACACAAAAATAGGGTTTTAGAACAGCTTACAGTTATGCCACAAAACGAGACAAAACTGTGGTTCATGGATACTCAAGGCACTCCCACCAGCATCTAGACAAGGTTATTGATATCAGCACACCCCCACAAAGCTAGTAAGTAAATTGAGAAAAAAAAAAAAAGTCATTAAGGGTACTCCAAATACACGTAATACTCATTCTAATAGAACCTATAAACACTAAAATGTTCCCATGAAAATATGAGGACCAGTAAAATGTCCTCACTTTGGATGATTTTCGTCATCTTTCTATCCTTGTGAGGATATTTATTCCTGGTTCAAGAGCACCCTCCACCCCTACCCCAAAGGACAAACGAGCCAAACACCTGCCAGGAATATATATGACGTAATGGAGAATTAAGCCGTGGATCTGTGCAAATTACCTCAGCGCATGGATGCATTGTCCTTGATTGAAGGGGGCGAAAGAGGGGAGAGTGAGAGAGAGAGAAGGAAGGGACAAACTAACAGAAAGTAAAGGGGATGAAAAGCGGGAGGTAAGAGAGAGGCCATGAATGATAGAGGGTTGTTGGCGAGAGGTGACACAGAGAGGAGGGGAGATGTGAAATATTGAGAATGACACCATTTAAATTGAATATGAGTGACTCAAACACAATCACCGTCAAGTTAAGGGCCTTCACACACACATGCGCACAGCTATGCGAGTGCATGTGTGCACATACACACTTCGTAAATGTGCACATACACACACATGCACACTTACACACATCCGCAGAGCGACTTCGTCTAGGGAAAATTGCTGAGAGAGCCATCTGTCAGAAGTTGCACTCATAGTCTTATTGGCTTGATAGAACAAGACATATTCTGCATGCAGTCACCCATAATGAGTTCACACACACACTGCATTCAGGCACTATGTGTGTGTGTGTGTGTGTGTGTGTGTGTGTGTGTGCTCGAGTGTGTGTTTTGGTAAGAAAGAGCAGAAGAGCAGAGATTAGAGAGCACTGGTTCAAAGCTAACTGTCTTAGTGTTGTGTGTTTTTGTGTTGTATGGTGTGTGGATATTGGTTTTGTATCATATCACTGTATCATTTGTGTCCATATAGCCATTACAGTTCTGTGTGTGTGTGTGTGTGTGTGTGTGTGTGTGTGTGTGTGTGTGCGTGCGTGCCAGCTGGGGCTGGGTACTGCACTACTTTTATGGCACCACCCGAATAGTTTCAATGCTATCATATATCGAAAGATGCCTTAGTATCGAAATTTTGTACCAAATGTCATTCGTTACCAAATTTTAATATCTAAGAAGTAAATCAGGAAAAACACCCAACTACCCAAGTTACACCCAGAGATGTCAGAAAATTGATTTTATAACAAGATTTTATAAAACTGGTATCAAAAAAATATTATTCAGGAGCTGGTATTAAGGTCAAGGTATTGGTACTGATACGCATTCCTAACGTCACCACCACTCGCAAGTGATTTGATGGCTGTGTGTGTGTGTGTGTGTGCGTGAGTGTGTGCGTGTGTGTGTGTGTGTGTGTGTGTGTGTGTGTGTGTGTGTGTACGTGCGTTGCAGCCACAGTAAGTGATTTCTTTGATGCTGCTTTTGTTCCAAAGTGTTTGCGGACAACTGTAATTTTACTGCCAGGGCTGCATATTTGTTTTGTGGTGTTAAAGGCCATTTGTGCACCCTTCCAAAAGTGTTTGGAAACACATTAGTAATATATTTCATTAAATAGAGTTTTTCCCAAAATATTTTTAAGTATTTATCCAAAATTTCAGAAATCCAAAATACCTTCATTCCCAAGGGATTTCGCTAATAAGGTTCTACTGTATAACTTTGAGCCAGGATTCACAGTCGAGTCTGCGCTAGTCTACGTGATCAGAGAGGGTGGTTGGTGTAAATTGAAATGTGTAAAAGATTTATAGTTTCGAATCTCTTTCCTCCCAATCTACTTTCACAACTCTGAAATGTAATTATATCAAATGTGCTTGATTTTTATAAGCAGAATCTAGACATATTTGAATATGGTAGATTTAATAGGATGAGGCACATGAGAATATTTTTCTTTTTTTTTTTTTCATTTTGTAAAGAAGTTTGCAACCTGAAATCCCTTTTTGTTGCAGCTCGTTTCTGTGTTTTGAAGAAGATGAATTGGATGGTCTCTGAATTACGGGTAATGAGGGTTAGAGTTGAAACCCGGTGGTGGGGGCTCTTAACCCTAACCCCTCGCTTTGGATATGGTTAGCAGTCCTTTCTGTTTGGCTGCAGGTCAGTGCAGCCTGTGCTTTATGCTTTAAAATGATCACCATCCTCTCTGGCTTAGATTGCTACAGTGTAATGGGAAGATGCTTTTATGTCACTTATTTATAAACTATGCAAATGTGAACACATCCCATCCGAGCCAATTAGATATGAAAGGGAGGAAAAAAAACCACCAAAAATAGGGAAAGAAAAATGAACAGAGACGAGAGCAATCCATTGGTGCACTGGACAGCAGAAGCTGACATTAACTGAATTGTGTCAGGAACACGAGTGCCTGTAGAGATCTGTCATAACCGCACAGACAAAGAAAAAAGCCGGGCTGCAGCTACTGACTACTTGACTACTTGAACCAACCACCCGCTGTTGTAGTTTACCCAAAGATGTGGTGTTTTTTGTGTGAGTGTGCTTTAATTGCAAGCGACAAGTCAAATAGTGTCTCTAATCTTCATTAATTGTTAAATTAATCAAGAACCATCTTGTATTTGTCTATTACCATTGTTGGTATTTCCTCATTGTAACTCTGTAGTTCTGAATTACCATGGTTGGTATTTAAAATATCTTCAATCACATTTGATCCATGTCTTTAATATTCTGCAATGGCACTTTACATTATAATGCTAATAGGTTTACAGTATTCTACATTGGCACTTTAAGTATGCAATAATAATTTCTACTACCTAACTGGCTTTTTTTACACTGCACTTTACATTAGGAATGGTTAGGTTGTTTATTTATGTATGTATGGCCTGCCTGTAGTGTTCATGTTCTGTGTGTTGGTATGTGATAGGTGCAGGTCTGTTTGTTTTAATGTTTGTTTTACTGTGTTAATCGTTTTAATGTTTGTTTTACTGTGTTGATTATTTTAATGTTTGTTTTACTGTCTTGATTGTTTTAATGTTATTTGTAAGGACTACAGATGGAAATTAGCTTTCTTGCTAAATCTGGTGCACTCATCTTTTTATTCCTTTGAATATCTAATGAAAGTGCACACTGTCCTTTATAAATTGAATAAAATAAATAAAATAAATAAATAAATAAATAAATAAATCTCATTTTTAAAAAAATCCTCAAAAAAGCCAGTTTTCGTAATTTACTGTATGTTTTTTTTTTTTTTTTTTTTTTTTTTTTTTCTGTGGTATACCAACAGTATAAGATGTGGTTTGAGAGTCCTCAAGCGTGCTGGTTCAGTCAGGAACAGAAAAGTGATACAATTCTCAACTATTAGATAACTGTTATATAAATATTGATTAACCACATTAGTTAACTATTAAAAAAAAATGAATAAGTCATTTTCAGTTCCATTTCCCTCTGCTAGCATTGCTAATAAATACTAACAGCTTCTGCCCTCCCTGTAGTTTCCCCACAAACCAAAACCCTGATGCAAGCGCTTCACAAATGGACTGAAAGGACTCCTCGTCATTGGTCGCTCAGATAGGACATTCACAAAACAAAACTATCCCTTCAACTGCATATGACAAAATGTAAAGGCAGAATGAGTAGCTAGTAGAATCTGGGGCTGGCTTTACCTGCCAGTGAGCACTGAAGGAGGAGAATGAGGACAGGCAGGTGCCGGCAGGCCGAAGTTTTGTCAAAACTCCCTGCCGACAGTTAGCTCAGCCAGGGAGGAGGGGAAAACTTTGAATGATGTGTTTACACACCGCAACCAACAAATCCTACTCATTATTCTTTGAAGCATTTCCTATTAGTAGCTAGAATAGCTTCATTTATCCCTGTGTGTTGAACAATGTTGAGATGCTTATAGATTGGCTGTACACAGAGGTAATTGTGTACAGGCCTTACGCTCTAGAATATGGGTATGTAGGAGCATATAGATGCATTTACGCACACAAGCTCTGATTTCCCAATAGCTGTTGTAACCCTTGTATTACACACAGATTGTATTGATCCGTCTATAGGAGACCAGCACGGAAACACAGCCAGTAAATAAGCTCAACGAAATTTCTGTTGACTCAGTCATTTCGTGCTCCTTTCAACTGTGGAAAAAGGCAGCAAAACTGCTGATGAGGCCTGCAGAAAAGAGGAGGGGAAAAAAGAAATGTGTTTTCTGTAATAACTCCAATGTCAAGTGATTTCTGCATACTGCGAACACACACACATAGCACGTATCCCGCACGGCGCCCAAACCTATCCCAGCTGTTGTTGAGGGGTGTTAAGAAGTTGCCACACACTACTGTACATGCACACTCACATGCAAGCGTGCACACATTTGCACACGTACACATACATACACACACACACACACACACACACACAAAAAGGCCAGGAGTTTATCTCCAGTCTCCACACCTGGCACGGTGCAATCTGGAACTTCACTGGCTCCTCTACCTTCATTCATTCCAGGAAAAAAAAAAGCTGCACCCCAAAGCCAAAAAGCAGCCAATTTAGATGAATGTTTACAAGCGATGACGCAGCAAGTTGGTCAAAATGTCTCTGAAGGGCAAGCACACACACACACACACACACACACACACACACACACAGTAAGTAAGTTTATCATAAGTTTGCCACAGGATACATTCAGTTGGGAATACTCATAAGCTGTGTGACTTAAAATTAAATGAAACTGTGGAAGAAAAAAAACTTGGTGCATGAGGCATTTTGAAAGCAAACGCAATGTCCACCACCCTTGCTTGAGTTCACAAAATAGGAAATTGAATAGATTAAATAAATTAGCAGGGTTTCCTGTGCAGTTTGTCACAGCTGATTAATGGATAAGGAAGCGGTGACTACACAGGACAGAAATCATGACCCTCATCTTGATTCCAGGAAGTGTTTAATTGCTTAATTTAAAGCACAGACAGGCAACACTAGAGGTGATTTAACGCGGTTTTATGCATTCAGTTGTTCAAGCATTACGGTGCCCTCGGTTTTAGTTCCACTACGCCTGTCCAACTAGTTTGAATAAACAATGCACCAGGCAGAGAGAGCGGCAGGCAGGGGAGGGGCTGCTATCAAATGCACATAATTACATAGAGCTGAAGTAAAACACTGGGACACGAGCAGTGATGTTCACCTACTATTAATTTTTTAACCCAGGACAAACGTGGATTGAATCAGCACTTGTAACTTTGGTATATGCACTTACAGGTAGAGGAAACACCTTCTATTATCATTTTCTATCTCAAACAACATCCAGCTAACACCTCAAGCTACTGAGGCACAATTAGTTTTGTGATTTGAAGAGACAGAAAGAGTGAGGAAAGACTGTTGCTGAGTCGCACATCCACACCCTCATTACATACAGCCTCTTTAGGCCTTAAGCTGTGTAATTTGTTTAATAAATAATTCAGCGTTTACATTTTCTGATGTTTAAATAATAGAGAAGTAAGGTATAAGAGCTTCATTTAACCAGACATACCTGTGTGTTCCATGCCATTACCCTGACAAAGCTGCATGGTAATTTGCAGAATGGGTGTGTGGGTGTTTCTGTATTTGGCCATCTGTGCACCACTGAGTTTTCCATGTATTTCTGTTCCAAGAAATACATAAAGACAGAGAGAGAGAGAGGGAGAGAGAGAGAGAGAGAGAGAGAGAGAGAGAGAGAGAGAGAGAGAAAGAGAGAGAGAGAGAGAGAAATCCAAAGCAAACGGCTGGAAAAATCGATTTGAGAAGTTGTCTTTTCCAATTATTCTCCATTCTTGGAAAAGAGCCATCAGAACACTTGCTCCTTCTCTTTGCTCTCCTTTTTTTGTCCCAGTGTAAAACATGAACTGTACTTTGTTCCATAGGACAACTAGGGTGAAATGTAATAATGTAAAGTGTTATCTATTTCCCCTGACTATACACACACACACACACACACACACACACACACACAAGCACTAAGATACATACTCTTGCTCTATCTCACACCCAGGCACATAAAATCTCTCTCTCCCTGTGTCTATCTCCCTCTTGCACACACATGCAAACGCAGCTGATATCTGCATGGTGAGCACGCTCCGCAGCACAGCTAAGTGGGGGAATAATTTGCATTTCAATCTTTTAATTTGCCCTCTTTTTGTAAAATTGAGCCGACTTCCACGAACTAACCGCAGAGAGTACAGAGCCCTATTTCAGCGTCCCCCTAAGGGTGATTCTGTACAATCTGAATATCTTTTTTTCTCCCGTTGAACTCATATTGAAACTCATATTCCTATTACACATATTGAACTCTTGTGTGTTTTGAAGTTAAGTCATGCTCTGAACATGCCGACTTGACAAAGATTCTGAGTTAAAGAGACACAACACTCGTAAATCAGATAGGAGCTTGTTCTCTGGTCTCAGGAACTGCACCCTTTTTTATGTTTCTTTTATGTTCCTTCATCAGTGCATCAATGTAGGTCACAAGGAACAAATGCATTTTTTTTTTAAAGAAAGAATCAAGTGTTTCCTTTTTTTCTCGGATTTGAATTTGGGAAATTTTACTTTAAATTTGTTTATTGTTCACAGTGGGCAGCATTCTTTCATGATGGAGTGTCCATTTGTAACAAGTTACATTATCTCACTTGCAACTAGTTCAGTGAAAGATTTAATGACATTTTTTGGCAGTGTGCACAGTTTTTCTCTTATTTGCTCGTGTGTGTGTATGAGCTGGTAGACTCTTTTTGACGACACTAAATTGATCACCCTCTTCTTTCCATGCAAGGTCCTTTTTCCTTTGCTTTTCTCTCATCTCTCACCTCTGTCCTTCCCTCCTCTGTGCTCTTTTCTACTGATTAAGCCCTCTTTCTATTTCTCAGTACCCCTCCCTGGCTTCTGATGTCCTCACCTGTTTTGCTCTTTCTTTACACCTCTCATCTCCCACACTCAGTTCTGCTCTCCTGATCTCTCTCTGATCTCCCCTTCAATTCCCGGCAAACATTTTGATGTTGAGCAGGTGCTAATACAACGGCCTCTGCCAGCGTTCAAAACCTGTGTAAATAGTGTGCTAAAATCAAAGTTGGGACGCTGCCCGTAGTCATTCACAGTTGACACCTGCCCCTTGTCTTGTGAAATCATGGCCTCAATATGGTTCTGAAATCAGGATAAACAGTTTCCAAAGCAGCAGGAATTGTTAACATACCAGGATACCATACTGCAAAAATACTGTTTGAAAATAACCAAAAGATACATACAAAACGTAGATACATACATGTAAAATCACCATTACATTTTGTATACCGTTATTAAAAAAAAAAAAAAGCTTTTTCTTTTCACATGGTAACTCTATGATAGTTGACCACACGGTGTTTTATACATAGAAGGATGAGGATTCTCAGCCTGAATGGTTGGGTAATTAAACTGCATTTTTTAAACAAAGTGATATCAAAACTGAAATCTGCATCCGTATAGCTTGCTTTAAAGAAAATCTTGACAAATTTAAAGAAAAGAGGGTTACACTAGCTTTGGAAAAAGTTGCTAATCTAATAAATCATCCTAGTAATTTCCTATTCTCTACTCTTCTCTCCTTGTCTTCATTTGTCCTGCATGTTCAGTGTACATTTACACACAGCGTCGTCTGTTCCCCTGCAATGCATTTATTTGCATTAGTTTGTCATCTTTGTCTGTGCATGTTTATGTGAATGTATGTGTGTTTCATATTTATGCAAATACAAGTGTACTAGTGTGTGTGAGTGTGTGTGTGTGTGTGTGTGTGTGTGTGTGTGTGTGTGTGTGTGTGTGTGACTGTGTTCATGTGTGTTAGACAGTGTGATTTAGTGTTGGTGTAAGTGTTTCTACTGTTGCTGGATGTCTCTATGTGTGGTTGTCAGTGCCAACTGGGTCCACAGCTATTTGTGAGGATCAAAGGTGAATCATTGTCAATATGAAATATTAATGTAAACTTTATAAATATTGATGAACACATTAAAGAGATTACCATAATACAAACACTCCATGTTACAGCTGGGATAAAAGGAAAATAATTTATATAAATGATAAGATGAATCTATTGTCTGTGTGAACTGTGGTGCTGAGGAGTCACACGCACACACACACACACACACACACACACACACACACACATACACACACACGCACACACACAGAAACAGAGGGTGTCCCCTTTTTTTAATGTGTCTTATAAAAGGTGGAAATTCATAGACACACAGTGGCAATTCAAGGAAAAATATTCATAATATTCATTCTGCATTTTCTGTGAAAACCATTGCTTACTGTATGCCATGGCTGATAGATGAGAATCACTGAGGAAAACAGCTATTTAAAAGCAAACAGTTGCATACAATATATTTCCTTGGAAAAGCGCAGGTGACAAATGTGACATGAAGGTGAAATAAGCCTGCTTCAAGTTGGACCAATCACACTCAAATTCATTTATCATTTGGTAAGGATAGGCATTGCTCCTGCTGACACACATTTGAGAAATATACTATATAATGAGATTTTTCATGGATTTGATATAGTAATCATTTGAAGTACAATCAGGCTGAACTTATGAGCTAATACCAGTTTTCACATATATATATTCACATCTGCCTTGGTTAGTGCGGTTGAAATGTTCCTGGATGCGTTTTCCCCATTGGTGCAGTTTGTTTAGGCAGGTGTGCAAACAACAACAACAACAACAACAATGGAGACCGTGTTGAGGAGGTTGTCTCTCTTTGTATGGTTACAAAGAAACTCTGGAGCAGGTTGTTTATGGTGTGAACACAGACTGACCTAGATTCAACCAAAACATGAATGAACATGAACAAGAAATGAGGCAATACATTGCCTTGTTGGTACGTGGCCCAAACAATCATTGCAATTATGAACAAGTGCCAAAGCTGCTGATGGCACTGCATGCTCATGTTGGATATGGCACTGTATCGGCCAAATGTGTTTGTACAATGAAGTGAGGGAAAAAAAAAATATTCTGGAAGAAAACACTTTCCTTCTCCATCCCTCAAGATCATAATATATGTCTGATCCTGACCAATGAGCAGGGTGACAGCCTTCATATGTTCATAGTTCATAATTCAACTTTATTATCCCTCTACGGGAAATTCAGTTTGCAGCTGATAAGAAAATACAGAGACAGCCTTAACTACCAGATTAGAGGTGTGTGGAGGCACGACTATTTGTATTTGTATTTTGTATTTGTATTGGGGCAAATAGTTGTAATTGTTGGATTTTAACCACAAAGAAATAAAAAAAATGACTGAAATTCATGCTTATGAAAGCTATGTAGGTTTAGGAGATCCACTCTAACGACTATGCATTCTGCAAATCAGATTATTTAGTTTGTAGGTGTATTGTTTATCATGTAGTTTTTGTGTTGTGTTATTAAGTTTAAAGATGGTTTTACATTATTTGTGTCAAATTATATCTGGAATTAAGCTGCGCTAAAGTAAAAGGTTGGATGCTGGAGACGGGTAAAGTAGTGTCATCCTTCATAAATAAACCCAGATTGCAAAGATGTTATATATATAATCTAAAGCTGAGCTTTTATATAAATGTTGGGAAGGGTAATTTATTCATCAGAAAGCCAGGATTTATTATTTGTCGAATATGGAATCAGATCCAGATGCATCCTTACACCAGATACACTAAAATCTGCTGCTGTTTGCCTCAACAGCAGTGCCTAGTTTGGCTTTTATTTATTCTATGTATTCTATCATTTTAACCAAAACAAAGATCAAATGGCTAAACAGCTGGCAAGATCTGAGCCTTAACAGAATAGATGCAGTGCAGCAGTAACTTGATCTTGCCAAATAATGAGCCTGAATCGATGTATGAAACTGTGTTATAACCCATTTATTATTATTTATTAATGATTTGTAAGTTAACAACCTAATTAATAACCTAATCATAAACCAATCATAACTCAGCACTTTATAATGGTAGTCTTGTGATAAAATGGAACCAAAATGTTGAACTAGCAAATTAATGAGGAAAGGCATAATATGCAGTAATGTTAATTCATGTCATGCAGTGATAGCTTGCCATGTATTGACAGTGGTTTAAATCAGAGAGCGAGCTGGGAAGGAAGATAGCCATCAAGGAAGGAAGAAGCATGAATTGAGGCAGCCGTTCAGAATCGTAAACTCTATGTATCTTAATGCGAACCCACAACATTACTGGCCTGCTGTAGCGTCATAACGGCGGCTCTTGATGGGTTGAATGAAATTGCTCATCATGAGGAAAATCCTGCTTCGCTTCCCTGGGTGTTAGAGATGACGCAGGTGCGAGGAAGAGAGAGAGATTGAAGTGTAGAAAACAGCGAGAAAGCAGAAAAGATGAATATACCCTCTCTGTTTTTATGTCTTTCTCTATCTTCGCTCTCGTCATCACACCCACCCCCCACCCTCCACATGTCTTTCCCAAGTCATCTAAAATCACCAGGGCACCATCAGTCTGACAAAAAAGAGTGAGACAGGAGCAAGGGGAGAAATAGATGGTAAAAAAAAATAAATAAATAAAGATTACTGCAAGTCATCAGAGGGTACAAGGGTCTAATCTGAGGCTATGGAAGTGCTTGCTCAGTGGCGAGTTTGAAGCTTACAAAAAAATATGAAAACCCTCCTGGATGTGCCCACCGCTTGGCTGGCTTCAAAGCAACTCTCATCTGCAGCTACCTTTAACTGCAGAATGTCAACAGGGAGTGTGGAGGGGAGGAATAAAGTGAATGTGCGTTTGATGCAGATGAGTGAGGATTATTTTGTGAGCCAAAACTGCAATAAGCAACAGCATCTGTATTTGGCTAATATTGCCTGTTTCCTCATTCATTTCCCTCAAATCAGTGTGCAAATGTGTTTTCTTTGTTTTTCCTCACTTTTTCCCCTCATTTGTTTGTTTTCTTTTCCGTGTGCTCAAAAGGGCTAGAAACCAGCAGTAGCCTTAATATATGCAGTTCGTTATGCCAACACTCTTTGATTATTTGTTTGGTTATAAACTGGTGCTTCTATGGTAACTGGTAAAGTTTTTTTTTTATTATTATTTTCAGTATGCTTTGATAATATACATAATATATTCATGTGTGTTTTTCGAGAGTCTTTATTGAAATGAACTATATGAGTAGTGGCAGTAGTCGTAGTAAGTGTGTGTGCAAATATGTATGGCACGTTCTTATTCTGCTTGGAAGCTGAGTGTGACTCTGTTTCAAAACCGGTTATCACTAATGGTGTCATATAATTGCAAAAACACTTATTCTGTACCCTGGAGATACTGGAAGCTGTTAATTGCAGTAATTGTATTTGCAGATATTGGAGATTTCAGGTGTTTGCAAGACAGATGATAGGCAGTGTTTGGATAGAGTTTTGAAAAACATGTTTTTCAACTCATGCTGGCTTTTCTAACAAGTGGAGGTTTTACTTGCATACCCCTCACTTGGAAGACATTTTATTTCTCCTCGCTTTGTTGTTTGTGCTGTTTTCACTCAAAGTAGACAGAAGACTACAACATCTGGTGCTATGAGTGATCGTGTTTTATTTTCACTTAGGACTGAGTTTTCAGATACTTTGATAATGCAATAGTGTTTTCGCAAAATGTTGCTTTGAACATTCCCCTGTCTTTGTGGAATGTTTGAAAGAAATGTGTAGACTTCATTATTTTGTTTTTAAGACCTGAGGCTTTGAGAAAACATGCCAGAAAAATGTTGCGTAAAGGTATGTGTGAGAAGGTATTTTCATACTTTTAGGATATAACAATCAGTTTTAATGCAGTTTTAACTGGATGATCGACAAATATGTTTTTCTGTGTGCACTCCTTTGTGTTTTGGCAAGAAATTAAGACTATTTGCACTTTCATTATACCAGAATCTGATTATACCGTCATGTAATATCAGAAATCATACTTGTGTGTGACAGTCATTCACCGTTGATTGATTTCTAATCATAAGTAATAAAGAATTTGCAGATGCTTTGTTTATGCTGTCAGGGAGATGACTAATTCACTTTTCGTTGTCGGAGTAACTCTTCATCCTTCATGCTCCATCCTGTCAGTTGAAATTTTTCAGATCTCTAAACTCCCCACTTATGTTGATTGCTCTCATCCCAGCAGTGAGCAGCACTATAATGTTATGGCTGGAGGGGCCTGGTGGTACAAGAGATCATCCCCTAAGTGGAAGGTCACGTGTGTGATCCAAGTAAACCTGTCAGTATCTTACCAAAGTGTGCTTCAGTCAGACACTTGGACTGTGAAAGAATGAGATTGCTCAAATTGTGGTAAAACAGTTACACCATTTTGTGGCAAGATTGCAGTAGTTCCAACTAAGAGCTGACACCAGCTGAACATCGCTGAACATCCCCTCCTCATTTAAAAATCCCTCATGAACCGTTCTGTTCCTCTTTCATGCAAGAGTGACTGAAGTGTGATACCGCAGCTTTGGAGAGAGGCCTGTTGATTTAAAAAAAAAAAAAAAAAGATGGCACATTTCATAGTAATATTTGCAGGTCTAAAGTGTTTCTTTCAGAGCTGTGCACAGTTGGTGCGCAGACCCCCTCCTCACCGGCTAAGGGAAAGTAAAAAGAGAGATTGATTCTTCGTACATTTCAAAACGTTTCTGGCCACCTGCCTGTCGGCCAATGTTGCTGATGCTGCTGTGGAGGGAGATTGCAGAGCAAGATGACATCCTGCACAAGTGAGTGCCTCAAGCATGTCTCAGCACACTTCAGTAGAATGAACCGGTGACTGAAGTTGCTCCTCTGCATCGACAGCATATAATGTAGAGGATGTAAGCAATTGCCCATAATCACAGACAGTTTTGCTAACATCTTCATCTCTACCATTTTCCACAACATCGTGGCCCAGCCCAGTGACAGAGGTGGTGTTTTACACCAATTTGTTCAGCTGCTCAGAGTTGATGTTGCCTCCACTCCAGGCTGGAGTCAAGAACAACCTACACAACCCTTCAGAAGTCGATCCCCGACTCTTTTGTCTTACTGACAGTGACATGCAGGTGGTTTTCCTGACACCATAAGACAAATCTCCCCACCAGGCTACTGCACTCCTCTCTCCCCTCTCTAATGTGTTGTTCTATTAAGTAGTCTGTCAAAAACTGTGTTACTCACCCCCATCTCTGATACACATCTCTGTAGCTGGCCTGCCAGCATCACTCCAGGCTGTTTGGACGCCCTTTGAATAACAGCTTCCTCATTTTGTAATCATGGTGGAACAAATATAATGCTAATTTTTGCACTGTTAAACAGAAACTAGGCTGCTACACAGCAAGAGGGAGATAGGATGCAGTTTTGTCTTCTCTCTCTCTTCAAGTAAATCTCAGTCAGAGAGGTGAATGACACCTGGTGTTCGCAACAGATCGAAATACATTGAATTTTGTCCAATTTTATTACTCTGTAAATACTCTGTATTGGGAAATGTAGTAGCAAGTGGTGTTTATAACTAATAAAACATTATTATAGTTAAAGTCTCTTTCAGAATACATATCAAAAGGATGTATTTTATGGCTTTTTCAGCACAAAGGAAAGAAAAATGGTATTTCCTTTGAAAAGGCGAAAAAGCTATAAAAAAAAATGTTGGTGCGATGCACAACTTGACAACATAACTGCCATGGTAGAATAATGGCACCACTGCCACAATAGAGTAATTGCTACGGTTGACTAGGCTATCATCTCAGAGACCATCATACATTGCAGGGTGTGCACTCCAAGCCCTCTGATGTCTTAGAGGGCTATACAGAGAAATAATTCCCTATTACATTCTGAGCAAAGGGCAACATAAGGCTTTGAAATTCAGATTATCATCCATCCACATAGTTTTTAGAGGGATAGAAAAAGGCTGCATTGGAGATGGCTTCTGGAAATATAGTTTGCCTCTGGTGGGTTCACATTCAACCTTGTAACAGCAAGGTCGGTGAAGTGAACCAGGGTGGTGTGAAACAGCCTCCTTAAAGGCTGGTGTGTTTGTGCAGCTGACTCCCACTGGAAAGCTTGAGTGTCCCTGGACATTCTATATATATATATATATATATATATATATATATATGTGTGTGTGTGTGTGTGTGTGTGTGTGTGTGTGTGTGTGTGTGTGTGTGTGTGTGTGTCTGTGTGTCTGTGTGTCTGTGTAGCTGGTGTAGAGCCTGTAAGTCTTTCAGTGCCTGAAAAGGCTGTCCTCCCTCTCTCTCCCTGACACTCTCTTGCTCTCTCTCTAATGTCCAGGGACGGCTTCTTAGTCATCCAAACAGGATTTACTGGCTACACACACACACACATAGACACACACACAAACACAGGGTCAAGGGCTCTTTGCCCCGCTCCTCCTCCTCCTCACTGATTAGAGTTTGTCTCTCTGGGCTGAGGGATGAAGGATGAGGCAGCCCAGTGCTCTCATATATTTAAAGTATTTGACGACTTAATTTGCTAGCTGGATAGGTGGGCAGCATCCTGACTTGGCAGATGATGTGGTGTGGGTAAAGTGCTCTTCATGTTTCTATACATTTAAGAGCGCAAAACCTCCTCTGTTTGCCTGAGGGCACACCAGCCAGAATTTTGCTATTCAGAGAAAAAATGGGAGGTCAAATGCAATCAAGAGAAAGGCAAGAAATTCAATCATAGCATGCTCACATTCTGGCTTGGCATAAATCTTATCCATCTTATCCAAGTCAGTGTGCTGCAAATACTTCCAGAGAACAAGGAGGATCTTTTACCCCATCTTCCAAATTTAGTTCTAACCGGCCACTTCAAGCTGAACATTAACGATATCTTGTAGTGTATGTTCAACTCAATGGTTAATGTACATTTTTCTCTTTATTGGTCACTTGTTCGACATGCTCCTCATTATTTTCCACTCAACTTTATAACTCGCCCTCTTGCTCTCTCTTTTCTCATTAGTCTATCTGGGATTCAAAACATACAGCAACAATGAAAGTTTGACAGCGTCTGTTGTGTTTGTACGTTTTGCTGCATGAGCAGGAAGGCAGGAAATTAGAGCAAAATCACAGATAGAGGAAGAGCAGAGGGACCCTTTATGAGAGAAACCTGTAATAAAAAAGTGGGAGGATTAGAAAGAGGCATAAGGACTAATTACTTGTCGACTTGCTTAGCTGCCAAGAGTATAAGACTGTAATTGGTGGTGCGGTGGCAGTGGGCAGCTCTCAGAGGGGAATTTTATCTAACTGTGTGAATGTCTTACACAATATTGCTGAAAAAAGATCATGAATGCTCAGCAAATCCCTTCCCTGGATGAATAAAGGGTGAAAACAATCAGCAATAATGACTACTAGCCAGCTTGTTGTCCTGTCAGTCAATCTGAGAACACTTTAACAAGAGATGAGGGCTGGAATACAATCAAGATGGGGGGATTGAGAAATACTGCCAGGGAGCAGACAACATTCGCAGAATTTCTAAGCAGAGTCAATCAGTCTGGAAGTTGCGAAATTAAAGCAGATGAAGGTGAACTGCAGTCAAGAGAAAAAAAAAAATGAATGAGACTACATGTATAAGTATTTATTCATCAGTCAGCCAACTATCAAGAGGTCAGTCAATCGGATCACGAAATTGGAAGAGGCGAGACATGAGAGAATGGAGGAGACACAGCGGTGCCATCAGTCAGAAAATGAGACAGCATGGTCGTTTGTATGCCAGTAAGATCAGACGCCAGCAATTCAGCGAGTTAATCAGTCATTCAATCATACAGCCAAGGGAGCAGTCGCTCAGATAGCCAGTTAGCTAAGTAATCAGCTAACCAGTCAGGTGGCCAGAAAGCCAGCTAACCAGTCAGCCAATGAGTCCGATTTGTTTTCAACAGGAGACTGACTCCTTTATTCTTAGACCTCAAGGGCAAGTGTCACCATGCCAAATCTCAAATCCATTCTCCGTAGTCTCACTGTGGGCATTGACTATCTCTCCATACCAAGCCTTAACTAAGCTTGCAGATTGTGGTTACCCGGCTTTACCCGTTTTGACAGGAAAAAGAAGAAATGCAGAAATGCTGTTTGCCCCCGGCTAGAGGGGACACAGCAGTGAATGAGAGAGAAAGCAGGAGAGATAGAGAGCAAGCGACATGGAGGTTAGAATGGAGAGATACTGTATATTGAGGGGGCACAGCAGGGTGTCTTTGATGCTGTCAAAACATGGCATCCACAAAAGCTGCTTTAGGATAGCCGGGCTTCCTCTGGAGTCCACAAACATAAACGCATAAACAGGGAGACACAGATGCAAATTCACATACATAAAAAAGTGAGACAGCTGCAATGAGGGTATTTTTTTTTTAAGATTACAATCATACAAGAGCCTGAGCAGGTGTCTTGAATAGTACTTTCAGTCCCAAGGTGAAATGTCAGAGATGTGTAACTGCCTGCTTCTGTAATCCTATAGTGTTTCCTTGAAAGACCCCTGCAGAGGATTGACTCCCTGCTGTTTCACATAGGATGTAGATACTGAAGC
>NC_043988.1:21736738-21759238 GCF_902150065.1 Myripristis murdjan
CATTTTAAGTAGTAATGCAGAAGTGAAGGACCAAATGAAAATTCAGGTTGGATATTAGAAAGTGAAGAAACACACAAAACATGGTACAGGTAGATACATATAGATATAGAGATAGAGATACAGATGTATATGTAGATATAGATATAGATACAGGGTGAGAAAAGGTCATTATGAGTCCACTTGACCTGTTTTGGTTAACGCATTTTATTGCACACTTTTGTGTCTTCACCAAGACTTTTTGCCAACGAGACTGTGTGATAAAAATAAAGGACAAATGAACTGAGTATAACTCCATACTCATGGTCCCTGTTGTCCTCAACTACAAAGAGCCATAATAATCAATAATAAACAATAAAGCTTTCAAACCATATAGCAAAATAGAAGTCCTGGTTGAAAGTCGTGTCTGTCTATATCAAACATGTAGGCAGAGAGGCATGGGAAAATAGTGCAACACACAAACAAAAAGCACATACACACACACACACACACACACACACACACACACACACGGTATATAACAGTATTTGAACAGAACACAGAGTACAGTACAACACGTTATAGTGCCTTAATGCTCCTGGCACACCCTCATGTCAACCGCATATTTCCTAGCTAAGATAAATAAACCCAAAGAGAATTTGAATTTAATCGAATGCAATAAGGTACTGAGGCTTGAGAGGGAGAGAGAGAGAGAGAGAGAGAGAGAGAGAGAGAGAGAGAGAGAGTCGGGGCAGAAAGACAGTGAACATATAGAAAGAGAGAGATAGAGTGAGAGAAGGGGAGCATGGGATTGCGTGGGTGTCAAATACATTATTGAGTCTTGGCCGGGGGAATTGGAAGCGAGGCGAGTGTCTGCCGGTCTGAGTTGACGTAACAGCGATCCCTCTGCTACAAGGATGAATGAGGCTAATTTCTAACAGGCTTCAATAAAGGCAGCAAGGAAGAGCTCACAGGCTGCAGATCAATCATCTGTGTGTGTGTGTGTGTGTGTGTGTGTGTGTGTGTGTGTGTGTGTGTGTGTGTGTGTGTCTGTGTGTGTGTGTGTGTGTGTGTGTGTGTGTGTGTGTGTGTGTGCGCGTGCAGGCTGAAAGTGCGTACATATATGATTGTCTGGGACCTTGCATGTGTGTGTGTTTGCGCAGATGTGTGTGTGCATTTATGTGTAAGTTTGAATAGAAGGAATGGAACACAAATCTATGAATAATTGTGTTCTACTTTCTTTTCTGGTCCCTGCACAAATAAATAGATGATTTGTTTTTTTTGTTTTGAGGGCTGGGGTGAGGCAGTCACTTTTGCAGCTTGAAGAAAGTCACGGCAGATAACTTTCACTGTTTCACAATCAGATCTGAGAGGACAAGGCCAGAAAAGCTTTTCATTACAGTAAGATGGATAAAGAGGGTTTGTATTTCAAGATGAAGCAGCCACTTTTCACCATAGTGTGGTCAAGGAGCTGTTAGAGCGTAATGCGGAGGTTATGAACATCGGTAGTCTGGCAAGCATTTTTAAAGTGATTGCCAGTTACTAGTCCAGCATTTCAAAATTGCATATGTTTTCATCGAAATGCTGTAGATTTTTGTAAGAAATGAGCACAGATTTGAAATATTTATATTGTGAAGAGAGTTTGACCTTATGATTTTCAGGGAGATGCAGACAGTCTGCGTGGGCCAGTTTTACACAAAAATATTAACATTTCTCCTGTCGTTACCCATTTTCAGCAATTGGGAAATGTTAAAATTAAAAAACACAACTATCATGACCAAAATTAACACAATTTGGTATTACTGCAGTATCATTAAAATGTGCTTATCAACACTATCCCTATCTATCTGTACTCATAGAGTTCATTGTTTTTTTGTTTGTTTTTTTTTTCCTGTAGAAAAAAGTTTGTGTGTTGATGTTCATTAATCAATTTCAAACTCACATGCTCTCTCTTTCTCCCCCTCACTCCCTCTTTATCTCTGTCTGTCTTCCCAGGTGGAGAGGTGCCCTACACCACACTGGCTACGAGGATGATGATGGGGGTTTGGTGGATGTTCGCTCTCATTGTCATCTCCTCTTACACTGCCAACCTGGCTGCCTTCCTCACCATCACGCGCATAGAGAACTCCATACAGTACGTACCCCGCAGAGCGAGCAGCCATGCAGCTGCACAATCCTGCTTTGATTTCTAAGCAGCTAGGTTTTCTCTAGACTGCAATCCTCAGTTATTACGTATCGCTAGCACTTATTAGGCTTATCTTAAAGTACTCTGCCTCCTTGTCTTCCCCTTCCCTCACTTCCTTCCCTTTGCCCTCATCTATTCTCTTATTCACCCTGCTGTGGGATAGCACCTTCCTTTTTGTTGTGTTGTGTGTGTGTGTGTGTGTGTGTGTGTGTGTGTGTGTGTGTGTGTGTGTGTGTTTGCAGGGGTGTTCAAGTGAACATAGGGTAGATGGCAAGATGGTGAGAGAGTGAGAGGAAGTGGGGAGCAGAGATGGAGAAAGAGAGAGAGACAGTGATTTTGCACGTAACTTTTAGGTTTGGGTACAGTGCGTAGACGCAACTGCTATAGCTTTCCACTACCATTGCTTTGATTCTACACACACACACACACACACACACACACACACACACACACACACACACACACACACACAATTTCCCTGAGCTCTGTGCCCTTTGTTTATCTATCCTTGTGATAATATGTTTGCCTGCTTCTCTCCCAGTGGCACTAGGAAATTCTCATCTCTCATTGGACTAATCAGGATGTGGAGGCATCCGGTATGCCCGGCAGTTCCACAGTTAATTGTGCTTGGCTTTGGAATAAACAACATTTATTTCTCTAAATCTCATCTCTATCTGTCTCTTAATTTGTTTTTGTCAGTCTGTCTCCCTGTCTCTCTCTTTTTCCCTGCTTCTTCTCTCGGTGGCAGACGGCTCATCACCCTGTTTTCTTTCCTTTACTCTCTCTCTCACACTCTCTCTCTCCTCTCTCTCTCTCTCTCTCTCATTCTCCAGTTACTAGGGAAATGATGTTCAGAAGGAATCACTTTCCGCACTTCCTCCTGTCTTTCCTCTCTCTTTTTTATTGTTCATTTACATTAGCTGTCATTAATGAGTGCCTCTCAGTTTGCTGCCTCATTCAACATCCATTGAGCTGATTAAGGATTTCCATAAATTTTAATGTATTATCTTTAATGTGTTGACTCTTCTGGGGTCATTAATGACCTAATTACCACCTAAACAGCAGCAGCCACATGGCCTTGGGGCTTCAAAGATGGGTGATGGGGTGAGAGGTGGTTAAGAACACACCCAAACTAAAATTGAGAGTAATCATAATGCATAACAAAACAGTAATGGAGAGAAAGAGTAGCAGAGCAAAGAACAGTTGACTGTGATCTTGTGATTAGCATGCACTCTAATCTGATGAGTACTTGATTTACATATTACTTAGAGAGAGCAAGTGAGTGAATGAGTGAGTGAATGCATCTATGAATGAATGATTAAAAGAATGAATTAGTAAGTAAGCAAAAGAGCAAGTAAGTGAACACATTGGGTGAAGGAGGCAGGGGTGGAACCAATGCGCCTCTTCGTGTCTTAGTGAGCTGTCAAGACAGACAGCGTTTTTAAGTATTAATGCCCTTGTTTCATCCTGGAAATGAAATAACAAGTCAGCATTCAGAGCCCTCTCTGGACTATTTCACGCTTGGATGTTTTCACTCAATTTCAGTGTGAATCCTTTAGGAAAACAGTGAGGGATGGCAGCAGAGAGTGGCAACACAAGAGACAGACAAAAAGTGTGAACATTGTAAAATGGACTGGAAGTGGAGAGCATGGATGAAAAGATGAGATGGATTAAGGGGTGGGGAGGGGTGAGCTTTGCAAAAAGGGAGCTAAAGGGCACAAGTAGGAGAGAAGGAGGGGGAAGTAGGGATGGCAGAGTGTTTTGGTGACGGGGTGGCAGAGGATGAGGGATGAATATTGTTTGGGGTAAAAAAAAATTAGAAAAGAGAGGGTGTCTGTTCAGAGTGAAAAGAGATAGTGGAAGAATTGGTGTCAGGATGGAGGGATGGAAAGAGAGAGAGAGTGCTTGAGGATAAAAAAAAAAGCCTCTCTCTAATTCCACTCTCTCACAGCAGATGTCGTATTTTCTGCCCTGCCAAAGAACGCCAATAAAGTCAATCAGGTGTGGGGTGATTGTGTACCTCTGTGTCTGTGTGCATGCATGCATGTCTGTGTTGCATCTCAACTGTCCACTAAGACAGCGACTTCACACAGATTGGCAAAAACTCATTTAAAGCCTTGAGTTGACAAGCAGGCTCTTTTTAAAGCATCATTAAGTGATTCATGACTTTTATCACCCAAAGGGATTGTAACAGCATCGGCAGGTCTCTGGCACAGTTTACAGTAGCCTGTAATGCATGGACGGGATGGGTAAACAAGATAATTAGAGCAAAGATCCAACAGAAACACCTAACAAAGAGGTAATCATGCAAAATACCATTGTACCAACCCTCAGTTTTTGATAGCTGGAAATTTGACCTTTCACCCAGACTTTATCAACAACCCTATCAAACCCCTGCATACAGTATTATCATTTTGTGCTATGGGACATTTTATTTAAGGCACCTTTAGAGGTGCACTATGGAAAATTTCCAGGAGTTAATTTCAGTGATGACATTTAAACTGACAAACTTTAACTTTGTTTCAATCTACAGTTTTGCATAGTGTACTTTAAAAGGTTGAAAACTGTTGAAGATTGATTTAAAATTTGTTTACGAGAACCATGTAGATTCAAATAATCAAGTTGCGTGCTTATTTCATGTTTTTTGTCAGCTGAGCATTAATGGTCCTCACTTCAGCTGGCCCTCTGCAATTTTGCATAGTGCACCTTTAAGTATAGCAAATGAAAATCCGCTTATACTGACCACCAGTTCTTACAATACTGACAAACAATCCAACCATATAAGAAAAACTTTCATAGCCTCAAAACACATCTACTCTCTAAGAGCATGTTTAGCTTCTGCGCAGTATTAGTGGTTGATGATTGCACATTTAAGCTGTTTATCTGTGGCAGAGCTGCCCGTTGCAGATTAAGACTTCAGCCAGGTGTTGTGGCTTTGGCCCACACGCTGAGCGCTTGTTGTTGCTCAAGGTTGCACAGCTGCCTGCAGCGCTCAAGCAGACATTTGTTAGAAAGTTAATGGACTGATCAAGGTCCAGCTTCTCCTTAATTAATTTCCCCACACAGTTGTACAGCCAGGATCATCTTTTGTCTTTTGGCTGTTAAAAGAACAAAAGCTGCTGTTTTTTTTTTTAATCTCCTTAAATGCTTGTGGAATGATTTGTCTATTAACCTATTTTAGCACCAGAGGTAACATAGTAAACAGTTCATCCCAGCAAACAAGACAGCTGCGACACAGCCACTGAGTGCCTGTTCTCCTTAAAGGTTATGCAGTTATTTGTTTTGCTGAGGAGATATTTGGCTCTACTGCAGCAGCATGTCAAGCAACTGTTTTCCCCAAAGCGTTTCAGCACTAACCTCTATGTCCTTTGGCCTTGAGACACAACAAAAATGACCAGATATGAAGGAACTAAGATTCACAGACACAGAATGAGCATGTGTACATTCATGAGCACAAATACAGTTTTGTCTTCCACATAATTTGGTGAATTTGTGTCTTCGTTTTCTCTCTCTCTCTCTTTCTGTCACTCTTGCACACACACATTCACTCATATATACACACTCACTACAGATATCGTCTACCTCTTGTCACAGGATACATTCAGCTGCTCCTTACTCCATTTACTTGCTCATTGAGCTGCTTAGGGGGAAGATAATTGGTTGCCAAATGAGCTGGCATACACACAGGGAAGGAAGACACACACGCACGCACGCACACACACACACACACACACACACACACACACACACTCAATTACACAAGACATACACAAAAACGCAATTAAGCACGCACGTACATTACGTGTTATGTGCACACCGCCATGAATGAGCACATGCTCCCACACACACACACACACACACACACACACACACACACACACACACACTCACACACACACTCACACAAACTCTCGTAGCTGTAAAGCAGAGCTATAAGATGGCTGTAAATAGAAATGACCGCTGCCAGTGTTTTGATTGGAGTTCAGTGATTTAATGGTTTTTGATTGGAATCAATTATTGTAAACATGGGAGGTCTCCGTCAATCGAGTGCGAATGCTCTGCTCTCCTCCATTCTTCTCCCTCTGCCGTTTTCCATTAGAGTTCCTCTCTGGTAAAATTACATGACCACTAGGCTTGGACGATGGGACGAATAAATTGGTTATTGAGGATTGGCTTTTTTTTTTTTTTTAGCCGATTTTTCTCATGACAGAAGTAGCATCGCACCTTTAAAGGATAGCTCAGTGTGTATGTTGTGTTTGTGGTGAGTTTGCGGTTGACAGAATGAGAGAGGGGGTGACAGAGAGAATTAGGCTGACAACTGGCGCAGCGAGCATGAAGTTAGCAGTTTAGCTGTCTGTGTACAGTTTAAGCTTTTTGTCAGTGGATAAAGGCTACAGAAACAAATTAAGTGCTAAGTTTCTGAGTTTCTTGAAGGGGTTAAAGGGGTTAGCCCCAAAGTAAGCGACAATGGATTAGTCTATGTGACCAGGATAATTTAAGGTGGACTGACCTATAAGATGGGCTAGCTATTCTCAATGTAGACCTTCTTCACCTTAAAAAAAATCACATTAAATCATCATGCCTGTTTTGACTACAGTCGTGATTGTCTGTCGGAAACATTGATTGCATTAATGTGCACAGAATTTACTTTTGGAGTGTAGGAGTCAAGGCTAATTTGCCTTAATTCACTTGCATTCATGTTACAAAAAGAAATGTGAGCACCAGTCTTTGTTACAAAGAGTTAGAAATCCTCATTAAATGCAGCTTCAGGACCAGCAAGAGACAATCTAACTGAAGAGTTTCCATTTCAAATGAGATACCCACTATTTGCAAAAAGGGATACGTGCTCATCGAAAACACTTAGACATTGTATAATTCCTCATTTCAGGGACCAGTAGGATATCATGTTTTAAACATTTTCGCATTTTGTTTCTTGATAGAGCTGAGGTCAACACTGTGGCAGTCCTACAAATTATAAATTGCCAACGATGCACATTTAGCTAACCTAGATTTGACCTCACCTCAACTCGAGAAACAGTTTAAAGCCAATCAAACCATTTCTGCATCCTGCTGATCTCTGCCTCGATCAACTGGAGCTACATGGAGATGCATATTCAATCTCATTAATCCTTGTATTATCGTATTTGATTATCTTCTTCTGCTGTCTCCTCATTAAACAAAGACTCTTGCTCTCACATCGGTGCTTTTAAATGAAATCAAGAAAAAGTGGAAAGCCTTTTTATTGTGTTGATAAACAGGCCTTCCACAAGTTTGATTTATTGCAGTGACATAGCTTTACTCTAAATTCAACCTTGAGGCTTCCTCAGACCTGAAGTACTACTCTGTCACACACAGACACGCATGCACTGGCAAACACACACACACACACACACACACACACAGTAAAACCTGTTCTCAAAGCGGACTTCTGGTCAAAGACAGGCGTACACATACACAGGGGAATGGTGGTGAGGAGAGATTATTAAGGGCAAAGATTAATTGGCGACAATAAAAGATTCATGTTCACAGCCAAGTTCATTAAAATCATCAAAGTTTTTTATTTTTTTATTATTATTTTTTTTTTTTTTTAAGTGGGTCACTGAGATAGTTGAGGAGGGCACGGCAGTTTGGGAGAGGGGGAACCGCGAGAGCCGTGACCTTCAATAAAACAAAATGTGGGGGGATGTGTTCACTTGAGTGCGTATCTACCTGTGTGTGAGTGTGTGTGTGTGTGTGTGTGTGTCTCGTGAGCATGTAGGCTTGTAATAACCGAATCAAACAATATTTACTTACATTGCTACCCATTGTTAAATCTGCTCTGTGAGTGCATGGCACAGCTGAATTAATGAGGTAAGATTCTGTACACTTGTTGTTCTCCATCAGGAGGGATACCGTATAGATGTTGTGCATTTTGGTGTTTACACACATTTTTCCTCTCACAAATGTGTTTCTTTCAAATCTATGTGTGGCGTGTTTGTTGCCATTTGACAACCCAACAGTAATTAGTTCCTGTAATTGTTCTCCATTACATTTCTCAGTGGCCAAACCTTTTGAGAGGCAGCCGAAGCACCATTGCATTGTAATTAACAATAGCTTGTATATTCCCCCAGAGGTGGCAGTGTTATGAGTGAGAGACAGTCAGAGAGCGAGAGGGAGAGAAAGAGGGAAAGACAAATTACAAGCCAAACTGACTTGTGCCTTTTTAATTCTGCTTCTTTGTTAGCTTTCTTTTTAGTGGTACAAAAGTTGAATATCCAGAGTGCAGCTATATAAGCCTGCTTATTAGCTCAGCATTCCAGCTTGATTGTCAAAACTTTTTTTAATGTATTCATTTTATCATATTAAATATATATCAATTGCAAAAATATCTTCTCTGTTTTATTTTGATACAAATATTGTTAGTTTATGTCTAACTTCCTGTACCTTGGCCATGATCACCTCAGCATTTTGGGGTTCAACAATCAAAGTTATTAATTGGAGTCGCTCACGTTCTGTGTCCACATACACATTCACAATTAAGAGACTGAGAATAATAGGATGCCTCCCTGTGTTTTTAGCCCTGACATTATATATGCTCTGACATGATATTTGCTGAGCAAAGATTTCACACTTCAAATATTATGAATGCAAACTTGATCTCCATTGTCAACAAACATGGAGGCAGCCATACAGGTTTGGTGTATCTGTGTTCAATTCCAGAGAAATTTTTTTTTTTTTTTTTCTCCAATTGAGTATACCATCTTGGCTGCTCCCAGACCTGTTAATTGATGGAATTCAGGGAACACTGCACAGTTCCGTCACTGTACATTTACTACTAGTGTCCAAGTTTGTACACACACACTACATAGAGTCAAACCTGGTTGTCGCTACCTATTTTCAGCAAGACCCAATAGTGGGACAGTAGTTGTCGCTGTTGTTAAGAATCACAATGTGATTAAGCAGTAAAGTCAGGAGGGACAAGTAGAAGTAGCTGACAACAGTAGTGTCTGTCTTAGTATTAGCTGTAGAAGTCGTGCTACTCTGGATGGGGCCTCTAAGAAGGTGAAAGTACAGACTCTAGTCTGCAAGGTGGTGCAGTGAGCAGGGCAGCCATCACCCAGAGGAAGCACATCCAAGCCCCTATGAAGTGTACTTGAGCAAGGACAATTCATAAGGTTTTACATTATTAATGGGATCATTACTATTACTGTGAACTGCAATGCCCTAAGTGAAGCATACCCTTAATTATGTCTTAGTTTGTTCCCTTATGTAACATACTCTTAAATCTGCATGAATACTGACCCTCCTCACTCTCTTCTTCTCTCTAGGTCTCTCCAGGACTTATCCAAGCAGACAGAGTTGCCCTATGGTACAGTGCTGGACTCTGCGGTGTATGATCAGGTGCGCTCAAAGGCCATGAACCCCTTTGAGAGAGACCCCATGTACTCCCAGATGTGGCGGATGATTAACCGCACTGGAGGCGCAGACAACAATGTTGAGGAGTCAAAGGAAGGCATTCGAAAGGTAGGACTTGATATTTTCCTTTTTTTAATTTTTTGGCTGTTGAAAAGCCATCTGTTGATATGGAAACTCACCAAAACCAAACCTGGAGGTCTGCTCTGATAAGTAATGAAAAACAGGGAGCCAGGTGCAAGTTGGTGGCAACATCACTGTCATTATTCCCTTTTCAGTGCAGAGCAATCACATTCAACTCAACATTTGTTCTTTCCAGTTTTAGGTAGACAAACAATTTGGCTTTATTTTGAAATCAACTTGGAGGACAGAATGACATAAAATCTAGAGTCTTCAAACGCACAATAGAAAACTTGCTGTTAAGATTTTCTTATGTTGCAACAGTATCAGAAAATCAAGACACCTGACATGTTAAATTATTAAGGACAGCAGCATTTAAGTACACAATAAAGTTGTGTTCTTAAACTTCGTTCTCAACTACATGTCATATGTACAGCACATTGGTTTTCATCACTGTAATATGATCAGTTTATTACATGTCATTTTGCTGTTTCACTGAAAAAAGTTTTATAATCCATCATGAGCCTGCAGTCATTTTGTAGAGATATACAGCAGATATTGCAGTTTTCTATTGATGGACATCTCATTTTCAAAGGACAGTGATATTGGGAGAAAAATATTATTTATTTCCTCATTCACAAAACTGATGATGCACTTGAATTACTGGCCATTCATTTGCCATTACGCACAGTATTACTGAGATGGGAAAATTGCAAGACTGTCCTTGGATTTGATGGATTATGTCCAACATGGAAGCACTATGAGTACACTTGTACAGGATAATGTACAAGACATTTCCTGATAGATGGTATTTAACTTGCGTGAAGATTAAGCTCAAATTCATCATTCTTTACCATTCATGAAGTCTTTATGTGTTGAGTCTTACGTTTTAATATTGTATCATAAAAAGACCTATTACCAAAGCACAGTCAGCCTTCATCACTATCAAAATTTGAACAATCTAAATACATTCTTCAAGTCATACTAAACTTCAGTTTTATACCTCTTTCTCTTTCTCTGTGGATGGTATTAAAGAGATAAAATTGGCATTCTTACATATGAATTGCTCCTTTTCTTATTGCCATTAACTCTTAGTAGATTGTACAGGATGACACTATAGTAGATGGTATACGGTGACAAGCGAAATTATTGCACAGTGAGTTGGTAATGTGTCCTCAAGAAATCCCTCGAGGGGTGGTGCTGTCCCAAAGCAAACCCTGCACTCAGACATTTCTATAGAAAATGGCAAGTGAAAAGATGATTCACTTTGGGGGATCAATAGAGTACAACAACAACAACACAAAAATAAATAAATAAATATAACTACACACTATCGTAATACACAACAATGTTTTCTTGTCTTTTTTCCCCTAGGGTATATAAAAACATATTCATTGGATACAACAGATAAGGGACAGCCAGCCTATATCAAAATCACTGATGTCATATGTCTGTTTTACAGTAGGGATGTGTAATAGAACTTTCCACATTCACTTGTGAGAGTGTGATATTTGCATTACAAGATGTTTGTGTTACATTGATCAGGGGAGCACAGGGGCGCAGTGGTAAGCGCTGTCATTTCACAGTGAAAAAATCCTAGTTCTATTCCTGGCAGGCCAGCTAGAGTGGTTACTGCCTGCAGTTTGCATGTTCTCCCTGTGTCAACTTTGGTTCCTACACTACAAGACATGTAAGTCAGGTCAATTGGAGATTATAAATTTGCCCTAGGTGTGACTGTTTGTCTGCTCTGCGATGGACTGGCGACCTGTTCAGGGTGTTTCCCTGCCCACTGGGATAGGCTCCTGCACCCCGTGACCTTATTTAGAATAAGCGGCTTGGTGCATATAACCTATGACAGCATCACAGATACATATATTACAGACTACAAACTGTATATCTTCAAATGAGACATCAAACATTGACTATGTTATCAGTCAATAAGTCAAGCTTCAGAAATCCTAATTTTCCAGCCCTGCTTCATGCTCTATTTCATAAATAGTGGATGGAATATATATGGCATATGCCATCAGAGTGTGTAGCCCGATCTCAATCCTGTTTTGACATCCAGCTCACGCTGTGGGGTTGTCTGAGTTGATGGGGGATAAATCTCACTAAACGATGTTAATGATACACAGATACACGCGCATGGTTAAATACTTAAATCCCTTGATAATTACCCAGCATCATAAATACCTGGCTGCTGCATCTCATTTGCACGCACTACACTTTATGTATGCATTGCCCTTCTCCTTCCCAGTGAGGGTCTCACTTTATCCCTCCTCCTTTTAGAATATATTAGCATCAGACTTGAATAGGAGCCAGACTACAGAAGCATCAGAAGTGTTGGGAGCAACGATTAAAGTGGTGTGTGTTGTTTTTAAAATTAAGAGATAAATGAAGCACACAACAGTAAGCATGCAGGCATTAACGTGCACATGCACATGTTAGTTGTTGGCAGAGGTGTTTAATGAGCATGAATACGTAATTAGTGTATCCACCATCATGAATAAGTCAGCATTTTATTGCTAATCTGAGCAATGAGTGTGTGCAAGCATGGAACAAGAGCTCAGAAACTCCTGGGCACTCCTGTTTGTTTTCCCTCGCAACTGCCAACTCAAACCATCGACACACAAAGGTTTGACCAACTGGTGGGGTTTTCCACAAAGCAAGATTAGTAAATTAGCCAGTTAACTGAAACAAAACAAACAAAATGTATTCTGAAAATTTGTTTATCAGTTATCATATTCCTAAGTTTTGCTTTACAGATTCAAATCACTGTCACCAGGATATAGCACATTCTCTTCCACAGTCTGTCTAATCCTAAGGGGGTAGTGTGGCTTGATATGGTTTCTCCGTCTGGCTTTTATATAAGAGCACAAAGAGCATATTCAAGTGCTATACGTTGTCTTCAAAGAAGCTGTTTGCAAACTGAAAGCAACGATCCCTTTATCCCAGGGCCATGGTGGCCACATCTGCAAGCAGCTACATAAATATTACCATCACCACAGATTGGCTACTGTGAGTGATGAGACAAATCATTTTCACCCTGCGACTCCTGGCCTGAGATTCCATATCAGCACAGCCACTAAACAGGAGCTTAAAGGTGGTTATAACATAACCACAAAGCACTAAATACAGCGAAGGCCACCAGAGCCATGAGGAGCCAGCTATTTAAGCAGCAGAGTCTGCGTGATACTTGTGATCAGTGGATGCCTGGGCATGCTGACAGGAAGTCCACTGCTGGGGGAAACTTGAAAGCATGAGCTCACTGTCTGCTATAGTGGCCTGGGTGGCCACAGTCTGGGTCCAGCTGGATGAGGATATGATCAGAAAGTCATTCAAAGTGTGTGGACTGTCTGTGGCTAATGGCCTGTCTCTAATAATAGCCTGTCTGGCCATTATTGTAAGTGTTAAGATTCTTCTGGATACTTTGTCACAATTAGTGTGCTTCAACTGCTACAACACAGTGGTGTATAGTGGCATACATAGCTAAACTGTTTTAAACCGTAGGACAACACATTGCATCTCATCAGTTGTGGAGCAGATGTTAATGTATATTTGTAACAGTTCAGCTGCTAATGTTACCTGTGAAATACCTTCAAACTACTGTTTTACATAGGAAATAAAGGGACCATAAAGTAAAATCTTCCACATCAGTTTTCCTAAAAGCAGCAGCGCTGTCTTGTTTTGAGTACTTGAAACCATAAGGTTGGTGTTTTAGCCAAAAAAATCAATGCATCGATTTTTTTTGGTTCACAACATATAATCAAATCCATGGATTTGATTATATGTTGTGAAATCTTTAGCAGCCCCACATGATTTTGATTTGAATGACTTGTTGCAGTGTAAAATGTGGGTAAACTGTGGTAAATGGGCCAAACACTCAAAGTCACTGGTACTGTGTGATTCTGGTTGAGGGAGCATGGAAGCTGAGATTACATTTTCCTAAAATATTTCTTGATTGGGCTTATATGTCATCACTATGGATATGTTGTGGAATTGTAAAGAATCTGTAATTGCTGTATTACTTTTCCAAGTCCAGAAAAGCTGCACATAAGGACGGCAAGATGGAAGGGGTGAGCTCTAGGGCTCTAGTTTCCCGGCGCAGCGCAGGGTGATGCAGTGAGGCGAACCCCACGCGGAGCTAGTTTCGACAAGGGCAACCCGAGGCGCGCACAGTTTGCTAGTTTCGCAGACCGAGGTGCGCCAAGATGGGAGTGGCAGCGCAGCAGGGGGAAGTGTCGACAGATTCAGCTTGGCGTAGTGACAGTTTCGTGCCAAAATGCTTTGCGAGGTGCGCCCAAAGCTCGCCATCTGAAACCACGTCTACTTTCAACACAAGGTGGAGCGCAGCTGGCGTAGTGGAAGTTTGGCTGACCAGCGCGCAGTGCGTACACGTCCCCAAAACCTCACAATCAGCACAAACGGTGCCAGTCTTTGATCTGACATCAGTTGTGACGGGACAGTTGATATGGAGATAAATGTATGTGCTGATTGCAATAGTAGCATTGAATAGTGTTTTTTGTCAGTATTTATGGCATTGTTAATGTGCCTGACATTCCGGAAGCCTGCCTGTGAGGTTTTGGTGACGTGTGCGCACTGCGCACTGGTCAGCCAAACTTCCACTACACCGGCTCCGCTCCGCCTGCGGCAGTAGACCTCCATGTCAGTTGTGTAAACTTTCATTACGCCTTCGCGCAGCGTGTTTTAAAGGCGAGGACAGGGGCTCATTTGATTGGTTTAAAGTGAATCGGCTGTGTCAAACCCACTCCACGCCTTCTCTTCTCCCTTATGCTGGTAGGAGGAATGGCGAAGTACTTGCACCAAGGCGCACGGCATGCCAAACTTGCAAAATCCACCTGGCCACACCCAGTTGGCGAAGCGCAGCTGCACTGCACCCCCGCCTCGCCAGGTCTGCGAAACTAGAGCCCCTAGTCTCAAGAAAAATCCATAGTTGGATGAATGGATGGATTCATGAGTTTTTTGTTTGTTTGTTTTAATTTTCACAAAATATTCAACTTGAGAAGGTTATTGACATTTTTTAGAGGGAGAAATCCATCTTCAGATGCTCTCACACTCTAATATAAAATAAGTCTGTGACTTTAATTGCTCTCCAGAAGTTCATTTGTGATAAAATACTATAATTCTCATGTACCCATTTTCCCTCAACCTTCCTCAACTACTTCTACTTCAGTCGGTGAATTATTAAATCTCCTGGGGTTTGTCTTTTGACAAACCCCCGAGAACACTCCTGTATATGTTCCCTTCAGCTGTGAGTTATACTGGTGTGTCAGTGGAGAGAGCGATAACAAAACAGAGCAAGAGTTCTTCCAGTCATGAAAAAGTGAGAATTGCACCTCTTAATCAAAACACAAACTGCCTTCTGGCTCCATTGCATTCTGTTGTATGCGCTATGGCTTTTGAAGGCAAGCTACTTTGCAAATGGTTTATTGACTGACTTACAAATATTTCTGTTTTTTTTTTTTTTTTTTTTTTTTTTTTTTACCATCACTGGTGATTTTCTTTCTTTCTTTCTTTCTTTCTTTTTTTTTTTGCTGAAACTGCCAGTTTTTTGTTCAGGTACACAATATCTTTGAAATTGAAAATTACAATGCAAACAAATTAACAATAATCAAATGTTAAAATAAAAAAATGAACAAGGAGGCTGAATAAACAATGTCAAACACTATTAAAACCATAAGAAAACAAGCAAAACAATAACTGTCTAAAAAAAAACAAACATCAGACTGTGTTGGTAAACTGATAAATCAGGCTGACAAATAAGTCTAATCCTGATTCTGAGTGAATACTAAAAAATGTATTTCTTTTCTCTCTCCAGTGAACACAAAAGGGCCAGCTGCCCGTGTTCAGCTATAATTAAACAGTTTTTAGTTTGTTAATGTGGATTTTTATTTAAGGAAACGATTGGGAATGAAGTTTCTATGATGAGCAAATGAGTTGCATTTCAAAGTGATTTGCTTGGGTTGCTGCAGACTGATGGCAGGGCAGTAACAGGGTATAGATGCATGGCCTGGACACTTGGAGTATAGAGAGAGGGCCTGATTCCCTTTAATAGATCCTTCATGGCAGAGGTGATGCCTCCAGAGTGCCACCAAACACCGTGCGATGACAGAGACCTGCCCCTCCGTATTATATCTACTTTCACTCTTTCCCACTGTCTCCTTTTATTGCACTTGTACTCTTACAGTGTCTGTGTCTGTTTTTGCCTCTCTCTCTCTCTCTCCAGCTCTCTCTCCCCATGCCACTCACTGGCCCAAACTGACTGTTATGCTTTTTTCTATCCCTACTCCATCCCCCTGACTCTACCCTCTCTCTCTTTTTCGTTCTCCCTTTTCCTTCTCTCTTTCTGTCCCCCTCTGTGTCTGTTTCTCTCAACCAGTTTGTCTCTCCCACTCTCTCATTCACACTGTGTTGAAGGCTACAGGCTGCACTCTAGTGGTTTAGCATTGTCTCTCCCCCTCTCCTCGCTGTGTTGACACAATGCTGCCATTTCCTCCCTGATCCATGTAGCTAGTGTGCTACTTGTGTTCGCTGACACCATTACCATTTTTGGTAACTCAAACAAACCTCCATGTGCTTTCATTCATAGCGGATCTAATTTAATTTAATTTGATTCCTGAACAAAGTAAATTAAGCCTTTTACATTTGCACAGTAGTCATAGACTTTTTTCTTTGCATGCACTGCCTGGATTCTCCAGTACCTTTAATAGTTTACACTGTGGCTTAAATTAATTTCCTTTTGCAGAAAAATTGTGATAATCTTCTCTTACCTCACCAGACAATTGTCACATTAGCAGTAACTCTCTACTCTCTACTATTCTTTGGTGACAGAAAATTCACATCATGCAAAAATTACTCAAAAAAGCTGAAAGAAAAGAAAAATCCACCAAAAATTTGCTTCACTGAGTTCAGTGGAGATTTCTCAGTGACTGGTAGATTGAAGCAATAAACCATCAAAGAAGACATTTTGAAGATTGATTTTTATTATCTTTTACTAAACGTTTATGATTCCTCCTGACATGTATAGTTGAAAGTCAGTGAGGAGTACCTGGAAAAGCATTTCCAAGCTTAGGGCTATTTGGAAGGCCATGATGTTATTACAGGACCCAGTGAGTCAGTCAGACTCAGACATCTTTTGTTCTTCATCTGATATATTTGGATGTGTTTGTCATCTTCAGTCTAGTCCATGCGCCATATTTGATTCCTAAGAGGTGGAAAGCTTGATATGTTTCCCTCTCTCTCTCTCTCTCTCTCTCTCTCTCTCTCTCTCTCTCACTCTCTCTCTCTCTCTCTCACTCACTCACTCACTCACTCTCTCTCTCTCTCTCTCTCTCTCTCTCTCACTCACTCACTCACTCTGTCCAACCTAAACATCTCTGTCTTTCTTTATAGTCCTCTCTCTTTGAAAATAAACCTCTTACTCCTCCCTGCCACCGTTGTCTCTGTCTATAGATTTTCTCCCTCTTCAGATTTTGATCCCCTCCAGCAGAATAATATTATATGTCAGAATGGGTCAGTGTCTGAACTGTCTCTTTTATCACTCACATGCACGCACATGCGCACATGCACACACATTCATATGCAGGCACGAAGACATGCAAACACACCCACATGCATTCACAGGCATGTGAACGCACTAAAGCACATGTGCAATGCATATTTATATACATTATTTACACATTCACACGTGCACACCCACATGCATCCACAAACACATATACACGTATACGCACACGCACACGCATACGCATACACACATCACTTATGCTCTGGAGCTAGATATTGTCACAGGCTAATATACCTGTCGCTGTCTTTTCAGTCAATGATCAAAGCGTTCAATAAAGTACAGGTGTTGCTTCTCAGGGTTGATATCTCATTAACTTGGTGTCACACATGATATCAAAGTGGAGGACTGCCATATGTCACTGTTTGCCATTGTGGTTTCTCATTGTAAGGTGATGTGTTACTCAGCTGGAGCCCTTGATCTCAGATGGCCACATGAAGGGAAAAACAGCATTGTTTTTTTCCCTAGTCTGTTTTTAGCAGCAGATAGGTCTGTAGTTGAAGCCCCTTTAGTAGCTAACCATTTGGCTGCTGTGTTGAGCTGTAAAACAAGTAAGAGTGAGATAAACCATCAATTACTTAGAACCTCTGGGGTTAGTCTTAGAACTCTACTTGGAAAATCACTGCCATAGACCTTAATGTGATGTGTTAATAATATGAAGTCTTAAACATACCTCATA
Source organism: Myripristis murdjan (assembly GCF_902150065.1). Lineage (NCBI taxonomy): Eukaryota > Metazoa > Chordata > Actinopteri > Holocentriformes > Holocentridae > Myripristis > Myripristis murdjan. The sequence continues at coordinate 21,754,676 of NC_043988.1, forward strand.
AAAAATATTTTACTGACAGTAAAATATGACAGTACTTTGCACTGCACAGGTGATTTGCAAACTGATGACAGATTCTTTACAGATCCACAAAATAACCAAGGTGATGACAAACCCAATTAAGAAATATTTTATTGGAATGTAATCTCAGCTTTCTGGCTCCCTCAACCAGGTATCTTAAAGGATCATGCCAGTGACATTGAGTTTTTAACCCATTTACTACAATTTACCCACATTTTATACTGCAATAAACCTTTCTGCAAATCCTGCGAGGGTACAAAATCAAACATATAATCAAATCCATTGTTTTTCAGATTTGGATTTGTGGTTGAAACACCCACCTTATAATTTCACATCATCAAAACACCACATTGCTGCTGCTTTTAGGAAAACTAATGTGGATGACCTTACTGCAGTGATGGAATACAGGTGTGAAGAAAGTCTGAAATCTCTGAATGTTCATTTTCATATTGTAGTAGAATGAATGGAAACCAACTGTCCTAACATTAGCAACTGAATTTTTACAAAAATACATTAGCATCTGTTCAACAACTAATGACTGATCAACCAACAGCTCTAACAAACCCATCCAACCAGGTGTACAGCAGCCAGAATCTGTCACAGTATATGTGTCTGCTTTGTTTTGCATATTATGCATACAGTACCCATGTAAAAGTGTGTATAGGGAAATCATTCCCGGGTTTTATACATACACTACCCACGTAAAAGTGTGTATAGGGATATCATTACCAGCCTTTAATGATGTGTCCATTGATTAAGGCATGGGTCTGAAAGTACGTTTGGTACTGGGCCAAGTTATTAGATGGCAGGCTAGAATATATACACCATAAAAAGCCCACTCCTCCTCTGTTTCACATACAGCAGATAACTCCAGACATGCCTATGCTCTACCCCTACACTTTCAAATTGACTGCAGCCTATAACAATGCCTAGATTTACTAATACAGTATCAGTCAGATTCACAAATGCAAGAAGACAATATTATTTGGCCTATGTTGTGCAGGCTATGGCACTGAAAGGGTTAAATTTCTTCTGTATGTTTGTCTCTGTGTGTTTTTGGTGGAGGGCTACACTACAGGCTACATTAGGTGTCCATACTACAGTGTTGGATGCTGATCATATTTTCAAGAGTATTTGCTTATTTTTTGGTCCTGTTCTGCAAGTCAACATGGCACTAAAGCTACCATGTGAAGCACACTAATTAAAATGTTACAACCTGTGAACTGGTGTTGTTTTCCTCACCTTTGCGTATGTCTGTTATTAGACTGACATTTTCAGCACCAGAAGCTATCCATATCTATTGATTGCTATAATTGTTTCAGCACCGTACAACAGTACCCCCTGTGTGTTAAGTGAAATGTAGCCCTCACCCCCTCTCCTCATAAATATAGTGAGCTTTCCTCAGGTGAGGGTAATTTATTTATGTGAACATTATATTGGGAACTTGTATATCTCATCTTCAACCGCTTATCCAGAATCGGGTCGCGGAGAAAGCAGTTTCAGCAGGGGACCCCAAACTTCCCTTTCCCCAGCAACATCAACCAGCTCTGACTGGGGGATCCCGAGGCGCTCCCAGGCCAGTGTGGAGATATAATCTCTCCACCTGGTCCTAGGCCTGCCCCGTGGCCTCCTCCCAGCTGGACGTGCCAGGAATACCTCCCTCGGGAGTCACCCTGGTGGCATCCTTACCAGATGCCCGAACCACCTCATCTGGCTCCTTTCCACGCAAAGGAGCAGTGGTTCTACTCCGAGTCTCTCACGGATGACTGAACTTCTCACCTTATCCCTAAGGGAGACACCAGCCACCCTCCTGAGAAAACCCATTTCGGCCGCTTGTATCCGCAACCCAACAGGAAACGGGTCCGACTTACTGCCAAGGATCCGGACACAGCTCTCGCTTTGGACATACAGGGATTGGATGGCCCCAAGGAGTGCCCCCCTCAACCCATACTCCTGCAGCACCTCCCACAAAATATCCCGGGGAACCTGGAACAATGCGGAAACCGCATTGTTCCTCTTCAATCTGAGGTTTGACTATCGGTCGAACCCTCCTCTCCAGCACCTTAGAGTAAACTTTCCCCGGGAGGCTGAGGAGTGTGATGCTTCTATAATTGGCACACACCCTCTGGTCCCCCTTTTTAAACAGGGGAATCACCACCCCGGTCCGCCACTCCTTCAGCACTGCCCCAACCTTCCACGCAATGTTGAAGAGGTGTGTCATCCACGACAGCCCCTCAACACCCAGAGCCTTCAGCATTTCTGGACAGATCTCATCAATCCCCGGGGCCTTGCCACTGCAGAGTTGTTTAACTACCTCAGTGACTTCCTCCCTAGAGATTGACATTGATCCCCCATCATCCTCCAGCTCTGCCTCTACCCTAGAGGGCGAGTTAGTTGGGTTGAGGAGTTCTTCAAAGTGCTCCTTCCACCACCCGATGACACCCTCAGTTGAGGTCAACTGCGTCCCATCCCTGCTGCATACAGCCTGGATGGTCCCCCGCTTCCCCCTCCTGAGGTGCCGGGTGGTTTTCCAGAAGCACTTTGGTGCCAACTGAAAGTCCTTCTCCATGTCTTCTCCGAACCTCTCCCACACCCGCTGCTTTGCCTCCACCACAGCTGAGGCTGCCACCCTTCTGGCCTGTTGGTACCTTGTAACTGCCTTGGGAGTCCCCTGGGATAACATATCCCGGAAGGCCTCCTTTTTCAGTTGGATGGCTTCCCTGACCACCGGTGTCCACCACGATGTTCGAAGGTTACTGCCCCTTGAGGCACCTAAGACCTTCACAGACCACAGGTCACAACTGCAGCTTCAGCAATGGAAGCTTTGAACATTGCCCACTCTGGTTCAATACCCCCAGCCTCCACAGGGATGAGGGAGAAGCCCCGCTGGAGGTGGCAGTTGAAGTTTTCTCTAACCGAGGCCTCCTCCAGACGTTCCCAGTTCACCCTCACTATACGTTTGGGCTTGCCAGGTCTGTCCAAAGGCTTCCCCTGCCATCGAACCCAACTCACCACCAGATGGTGATCAGCTGACAGCTCTGCCCCTCTCTTCACCCAAGTGTCCAGAACATATGGCCGCAGGTCAGATGATACGATTACTCAATCAATCATTGACCTTTGGCTGAGGGTGCTCTGGTACCAAGTACACTTATCAGCATCCCTATGTTTGAACATGGTGTTCGTTACAGACAATTCATGACTACCACAGAAGTGCAATAACAAACAACCGTTCAGGTCCAGATCAGGGAGGCTGTTCCTCCCAATCACGCCCCTCCAGGTGTCTCCATCGTTGCCCACATGTGCGTTGAAATCCCCCAGTTGGACTAATGGGTCCTTGTATAGATTTTCCACAGCTATTAATAATAATAATAATAAGAAGAAGAAGAACTTTCTAAAATAAATTTCAGAATATTCTGAAATACTTTAGTGCTTCAAGAAAGTGCTTAAGGGCCACAGACCTGCAGGCCTCCAGATTCTGATCTGGACCTCATTTCAGATCAGACCAGCACCTTGAAGTTTCACAGAGACTTCAACATCAGCAAAGGAGATTGAAAAGTCAAGTCAGGTCCATTCTCCAAATATCATTCATAGAAGACTTAAAGGAACATTTTTCATTGTGTAGCTTTTCAGTCCGAGCAATCATTCATGCACACACACACATGCATGCACATGTAGGCTCTAACAAGCAAGTCTCCTGCACAAGTAAGTACAAACACACATGCACACCTGATTCTCTTGATGTAAGGTGAGCATGAATGACAGCCACTCTCTATCAGGCCTCGAGGGTCTCTGGTGACTGCTGAGTGATTTTAGAGCTGAGTGGATGGTGAGTTTGAGTGATTTTTTCTCTGTATATGGCTTTCTGGCACACTATGGAATGGTTCTACTTTAGAAAATGGTTCTTTTCCCAAATGCCCTTGCACACTATGTATTATCATCACTCCTGGGCCTCATTTTCATAGCAGCTCCTAAAAACACACACACACACACAAAAAAAACAGACTTAAACATTTACTGCAACATTAACTTAATTCAAGGCTAGAACTGGCATGGCAAAGGTCTTTTACTTCCACAAAGGCACACAAGGCTTAGACAGGCAAATGCTGTGTCAATATAATAGTAATGCTCTCAACCTAACCCTGAACTGAGCAACTTTAAAACATCAGCAGGACAATGAATACTCTGCTTCTGGCAAAATAAAGATACTGAATGTGAATTCTACCCATATCTGGAAAAAAAAAAAAAAAAAACTGAAAAAAGCTGGGCAGGTAGGTGGGAAGAAATTGGTGTGTGTGGCATTAAATGACTCATGCATATGTACATGTATGGATTTTATAGAGGACCTTTACCTCAACTAAAGCATTTGCATTTTGCATTTTTGCTGTGATTTGTGATACCCTTCCTCCAAAAAATACCCTTATCATGGATTTGAATTTCAAATTTATTACATTATTCTGCCATACTGAAATGGAAGTGACCCATGCCGCTGATAAGGTCATACCAATCAACAGAGGCACCCAAGACTCTCACATTGTATCACTTACA